>NW_026555331.1:92007999-92285784 GCF_014898055.3 Talpa occidentalis
AAGAAGTTGCATAGTTATTTTATAAGATCCTCGTGATTACATATTTATAGAGAAATAAGTATGTTTGAAACCATGATTAGAAGGTAAGAGACTACAGACAAGGAAAGATAAAAATGCTGAGAAAGATTTTTCTTTTAAAGAACAGAAAAATACACCATGGATATTCAGCAGTTTTATATAACTCAATGTGTGATCCTGAACAAGTTATACTTAGATACTTATTAGTTATCTTATTTTTCCTAGTATTCAGATATTTGGTTGTATAATTTTACTAAAAGATAATTTTTTAAATGCCAGAACAAATCCTTAAATTAATGTGGCTCTCAATGCCCATCAACACACTTTTAGTGCCATCCTAAACACGTCATTCCTTTGAAATTTATTATCTCTTATTTCATAATGTACTGTTTTACTTTCCTTAGACAGTCTAAAGTTAGAAAGCAAACAGGATATTACTTCTTGGATGGTCACCATTTAAGTATGAATCATTTGGTGTCTAAAGCCAAATCAGTGTTTTTGAGATTTCAAATGCTCACAGATATCCACAGTCAAGTGTACCTTTGATTTTGGGTTATCTGAAAGTAATTCACTGACAAGGACCTCTGGACCATATGACTTAAAGGTGTTTTCTGTTTGGCTCCATTTTGAACATCAGAATATCCTTGTTTGTTTTTTTAAGTCTAGTTTATAAAAATGGCCAATAATGTCTCCAATTTATGCCTGCAACATATTTAATTATACCCTTAAGAAGTTATTTGATTGTGTTTATATTGAAGGAGTCTGGAAAAATACCATTTTGGGAAGCAGCAGCTGCCTTCAACATATCTGAGAGCAACAGCTGAAAATCAAGGAATCAGAAAAGTGTATACTTTACAGCAGCACTTCGAGCACAGGCTCAGAAATCTGTTGGTTTCTATCATCTCAACCAACTCATTCTGATAATTCAAGGTAACAGCTTATGAACTAGTATCTTATTGAGCCCAATACCAAACTAGGAGCTTTAACATTTTTGAAAAAATACTATTAAACACTAGCTAATATTTGCTTACATTGTGTCAGGCACTGCATTAACAATCTAAATCTCACAATGTATTTGCCATAGGTACTAATTTTCTGCTCATATACCAATACAGAAATCAAAGCTTTGGAAAGATTAAGCACATTGGACAAGGTCACGCACTGAGTCAGAGTCAAAGAAATTATGGTATAACCACTTCATTAAAGAGTTAGATTCCGGGGCCTCCCCGGTGGCGCAGCGGTTGAGCGCTGGGTTGCGAAGCTGCCAGCCGCCTCTGCGGCGCTGGTTCGATCCCCGGCTGCTCCCCCGCCACCGGAGGAGGGTCCCGCATGGCACGCAGACCTCCCTTGCCGCCCGCTGCTCCCCTCAGCAGTGCACTTCAGTCTGCCTGTTCTGCTCCCCACTCTGGCTCTGGTGAATTCTCTCACCCCCCCCCCCCCCCCCGCTTCTGACTGTACCCAGTGCTTGTATAAACAAACAAACAAATAAATAAATAAAACATGCCTCAAAAAAAAAAAAAAGAGTTAGATTCCATAGTGAGCTTAACTTTCACTGTCTTTCAGCAATCTTCTGTGTATTAGTTCTTTCCTGCTTCTAGATAAATCCTCAGGATGTGCCCACAGCTTTTCTCATTCTCTTTAGTCATAAGAATCTCATTTCACTAGTTAAAATGTCCATTTAATGTAAAAAAACAAAACTCCAAACTTCATACAAAGTTAACACATCTGTTATTGTCATCTTGGGCCCATTTCAAGCTGAAAAGTCTAGTGATTGCAGGGGCTTTCTTCTCCTTGCTCCACTTACCAGATTGTATGACTCATAGGGGGAGGGAGGAGTAGGAAGGGGCAATTGCCATGGTCACATGGATTAGTGTCCTTTGGATGACAGAAGAACAACTGACTGTGTTTAGAACAGATGCCAATTCTCAAATGTTCATGCAGGTGAACTCTAAACTTCCTGTGACAGGGAATACTTCTCTGTCGGTGGTTTCCATTTACTCCCTGCACTTCCTCAAGTCTACTTTTGGTGTTCTTGGATAGAGAAACTCAAAACATCTTCAGGTCAGCTCCTTCCCACATCAAAACAAGCAGCAAAACACATACATTCTTCCCCACTCTATATTTCATTGCAGCTTACTCTTAGTACAACTTTACACATAATTTTTATAGTCAGGCACAGGTAAGCTTTATCTGCCAAACTCCAAGAAACATTATCAGTCCTATGAATGGATACTTTGAAATTTCACCAGCTCCATTTCAGGTGAGGTAGAAACATTCCCCTCCTTCATAAAGAATCCCTTTCAAATCCGCCATGAGGAAGGAATGGAACCCCTGAACATCCCCTTCAAGGTTTTACCTACCCCTAATATACCTTTTTATGAACTGAGAAGCCAAGAGTTAAAATCTAGACTTTCACGACTTCCTTTACAAGTTTCATGTGGATGGTATAACTGACTTGAAATATACTTGATTCACTGCTACAATTCTTACATTCCTTAACTGAAAATTTCCTAGTACAACATCCTGTTATAACATCTTAGAAAAGTTAAAGAGAATCATCTCAACTGTCATCTTGTAAATAACCAATGAATAGGCTTACTTAGCTTACAGATGTGGTATTAAATATTTTATATTCCAGAAAAATAGGAACCACACTGACTATTCACCCAGCTTACGCAATCCCAAATACTATCTCACCAAGTGCTGAAAACTCTTCAAATTATCAGTCAGAGAAAGGGATAGCACATCAACAATGCTTCAAAGTCACAGATATCTGTATATGTGATCTAATTAAGCAAATTTAAAATTTAATTATTTCCACATGTTTATATAAACAAAATAGCTATTTACATAAACAAAATATTAAATTATTTCTAACCACGGCCTACCAACAACAAATATCTTAAGTTCTCAACAAAGTGATAAAAATTCAACACAGACAATAATAACTCAAAGTAAATTATGGTGAGATCAGAAAAGACAGGGCACATCTTAAGGCTAAGAGAGGGTTCAGATTTCCCCAATTTAAATCAAAGACCTTAGTTAGGCAAACACATGAGACAAATTAGAAAGTAATGGCTTAATTTGCTTACACAGCTATTGTCCTGTAGTCTAATAAGACTCAAATTGTTTTCTCTTCATTAAAGCATAGGCCTACACACAGAGAGATTACAGCTCATTTGGAGTTCCACATTCATGTTTAGATTTAAAAATATTTTAATTAGGTAACATTTCAATAATAACTCAAAGGACAGTATTCATCACCTCACCCCACTTTTAAACCTGTTTTACTATTTTTGCATTTAAGAAAAAAGTACAACTAAAGGAAAATCTTAACACATTAAGTCAGAGTTAGTAGTTTATAAAGTTAGATAACTTACCCAGTCTCTAATTCAGAAGGATTCAAGAATTCCCTAATAGGGAGGGACAAAGAAAAGATCATCATCAGAATCAGCTGGGAAACAGTATTATCCCACCTCTATTTCCTCTCCCTAAAGCTGGCCTTGAGGAAGCAGATTACGAATGTGCAGTGTGAAAAAATTATACAGAATATCCCCACTAATCAAAGCACTGTCTATCCTTAAGAGGTTGAAAAAAAAAGACCCACTGTGTTAGATCACACAATTAGTAAGCAAAACTCCAACAAAATTCTCCAGAATTCTTTTACAGTATCATTCATGAAAACGGAATTGTATCAAAGTAGCTTAGTTTACAGCTACATATTAAATGTGTTTTATATTTCAAACAAGTTTCCTTATCTCCCCCTACTCCCTCCAAAAATACTCATCTCTATCCAAATAGGTTATACTCACAGAATTGTTCTGTTCATAAGTGTTTTTCAGTAAGAAATACACAGTGCCAGTCTTATTTAATACACACTTGGCAAAGTTAATTTTTTTTTCATTTTTATATTCCCCATACAATTGCAACCCACTTATTTTGACCCCAAACCCTCCTCCCCCCCCCAATAGTGTATCTCTGGTTCATAGTTGTTTGTTGATTTTGATTTTTTCTTTCTTATAGCTATTCTTTTTCCTGGTCCCTTTTTTAGGTTTTCTAGATTCCTGCTATGAGTGAGAGCACCTGGTATTTTTTTTTTCTTTTTCTTTGAAAAAGAAAAAGAAAAAGGCAAAGTTAATCTTAACCATCTTTTCATATAGAACCAACATTATCTCTAGATGTAGCCAAGAAAGATAGTGAAAATTTATTTTTAATTTTTTTCAGGAAATCACCCCACCATTTGTTAAACATCAGTATTACAGCTGAATAGAATTTTTCCAATAACCAGGTCTGCTTGTCTAATGAGAACCTTTTAAAGTTTTACTCTCAATAGGAATTAGTTTTTCTCAATGCTAGAACTATATCATAAACATACTAGTTAAAAATACTCCTTACATCAGGTCAAATTTACTCTCACCACATCCTACTCCACCCCTGGTCTACCCCCGTCCCACAAAATAAGAAGTGGAACTCCTTTAGAACTTTCAGCTCTTGCGAAGACATTTAACTGACAAGTTTAAAAGCCACAGTGTTGACTGTGGGTTCTTACCCAAAAGGTCTTGCTGAAAGCTGACTCATGCAGGCGCACAGATTTGGGTTCCCCCAGGTAGGTGTGGGGCCGACATGGAAGGAAGCTGGCAGAGGCTCCCGCAGCAATCGAGGGGAAATGACAAGAGGCCAGAGACAGTCTGCTGTGGGTAAGGTGTGGGCGGCAGAGCCGAGGGAGAAGGTGACTTATTGGGGTCTGGTCTGGTTTCCGTAGCCAAGCAGGCAGAGCTCTGATAACCCACATGCACTCCAAGTGAAGGCGCTGAGGCTCCAGATCCGGGCACCCCGCCTATCAGGTCTGCTCTCAGTGCCACCACGATTCAGCTGCGTCTGACGGGTGTCCTGGGGACTCGGTCTCTCCAAACCCATCCTGGCGGAGGGCCAGGGGTGTCCCTGGCTTCAGCATGTCCCCATCTCTGTCATGGCCTGACCAGGTTCCCCTAGTAAGTGTTCCGCAATGCTCAGAGTCCAAACCCTGCATGCCACTGCGCTAGCTGGTCTGGGAACCAGACTCCACTCTATCATCTGTAAGGGCAGGAGGGGCCAGAGCAGGTTTTCTATGAATCAAGCAGATGGGTGAAGGAGGGATTGAGTCCTGGAGCCCTCGGTGGCCCTTGCAGGCTTTTATTGGGATTTACCAGGTACACAGCAGGCAGGGGTGCTGGGGGGCTGCAGGCCTCCCAGCAAGTCTTCACTTTTTCTGGGCTCTCCGGCCTTCTCTCGTATTCTCTCTGCTTGTGTGCTCTCCTGCTTCTGCGCGCCCCATGACGCCGTCCTTATAAACCCAGACCAATCTCTCAGCACAGGTGTATCCAATTACGCATGCCCACACCCTAGTCCAGGTGCCCACCATCAGGCATGCATTCAGGACCACAGGGATCCATCATCAATCCTAATGGCAGGAGGGCAGAAAAGCCTGATACTTTACTTACCCTACACATCTAAGATTGAGAGACTACACATGCTTTCCCAACCATATTGATTCTGAGTCAAAACATTCCACACCTAGGGCCTCCCTGGTGGCGCAAGAGGTTAAACACCACACTATGAAGCAATCCGTAAGCCTCTGCAGCATGAGTTCAATCCTCAGTCAGCCAGGGAGCAACCCACCTCTCCTAACTCGACTGATGCTCCCCTCAGCAGTGTATTTCGTCAGTCTGCCTGTTCTGTTCCCCACTCAGTCGCTGGTGAATCCTCTCACCCCCCGCATCTCTGGCCTGTACCCCAGCTCTTGTATGCATAATAAATAAATCTTAAAAAAAAAAAGTCCACACCTTTCCCAACCCCTTTGCTTTTGCTTCAAGCGGCATGCGGCAGGGTAAATGAAAATTACCAGGATTTTGCGCCCTCCCACCATTAGTATTAATGATAGATCCCAGCGGTCCTACATGCATGCCTGATGGCGGGCACCTGGAGTAGGGTGTGGGCATGCCTAACTGGGTGCACCTGGAATGAGAGACTGGTCTTATAAGGGGTGGGGGGGGACACCAGAAGACAGAGACTAGCAATAGAAACAGCAACAGAAGCAGCAGCAAAGAGCCCATGAGAGAACGCTAGAGAGCTGTAAGGGCAGGACTGGATACAGGTGCAGGTTTTCTGATCCCATGCAGGCCGGGTAAAGGAGGAGTCAGAGTCCTCAGTGGTTTTGCAGGTCTTTTATTTGGGGTTCACCAGGCATATGGCAGACAGGGGTGCTAGCTGGGGGGCTGGGGGGCTGGGAGGCCTGCCAGCCTCCCAGCCCCCAGCAAGTCTTCACTCTATCTGGACTCTCTGGCGTTCGTTCTGCTGCTTCTCGGCTTCTGCTTCGGCTTCTCCGGCTTCTACTGCTGCTGCTAGTGCTGCCGCTGCTGCTGTTGGCGTCCCCGTGACGCCGCCCTTAAAAGCACAGTCTTAGCTCAGCTGAATCCCATCTACCTATGCCCACACCCTATTCCAGGTGCCCGCCATCAGGCATGCATTCAGGACAAGGATCCATCATCTATCCTGATGGCGGAAGGGCAGAAAAGCCTGACATTTTCTTTACCCTACAAGAGCCCAAAAAGAATGAAGACTCTCTGGAGCCTGGGAGGACTGACAGCCTTCTGGCCCCCACCCCGGCCCCCTTGCCTGCCATGTGCCAGGGTACACCACAGGAAGGTGTGGGGCTGACATGAGAAGAAGCTGGTGTAGGCTCCTCACTAATCACTACAAATGGTGTAAAAAGCTCAATAAAAGCCTGAAAAGCCACCGAGGGCTCTAGGACTCTCCTTTACCCGTCTGGTTGGATCACAGAGAAGCTGCTCTGTGCTTGCTGGCACTACAGATGCTTTTCTCTTGGACTAGCAGAATGTACTTTATCTACCTATATTATTCAAAACTGAAAGCAAATGAAGTAGATGATAATTTCTTTACTAGCACTTTGTGTTCTATTTCCTTTCCCTAACTACTATATTAAAAATAGACTCCAGAAAAGATTAATTGCTCTGCATGTGGGGAAATGAACAAGTGAATTTAGACCACTGAAATGTAAATGCATTAAGTTTACAGATTAAATGTGACAAAAGTGGAAAACAAATACAACTTACTGTGTTAGGCAAGTTTTCAAACTTTCCTTCACTTACAAATTCAAGTTAATGAAAAAATGCTACATATGAATTAAAAATATATGTAGTTTTCACTTTCTAATAAAAGGTCTATGCTCATCCTAAATTATCTGATCATAGAGGAGAAACCACTAAGATTATTATATTAAATGTATTCACATAATTTCTAAGAGAGTAATCCTCTATAATATTGGGAAGCATTGTTTTGAGGAACAAAGTTACTAAGTAGGCAAAAAAAGGCATTCAATAAAGACTGAGATTATCACCATTAACTGGTCTCTATTTAGAGCTCTAATTTGGGTTATTGTAGAGTAAATGAAGATTGCTCAGGCTTTTGCACCATTGGCCTCCATGTCTATCACCTGTGGCCTTGAATGCAAGAGCTCAGGAGCATGAGCTCAAGGTACGCATGCCTGAGGGTGGACACCTGGAATACGCTGCACGCATGCTTAAGTGGGCACACCTCAGCTGAGACTGTGCATTTATGGTGTGGCAGAGAACCGCGCTGCAGTGTACAGTGGAGAGTGGTGGAGAACGGTATGAGAGGAAAGAGATTATAGAGAACCACAGGGAGACCTACATACATTGCTGTTTCCCTGCTGCTCGTTTCCCCTGCTTACTCTTAGAAAACCTATAGGGATGATGCCAAGAGCTTCAAGATTCTCTTTTAAGCTGCCTGACCTGATGATGAGCCTACCTGTCCTGGGATGGTTGCAGAACAGTTATCTTCATGGATATTCTGAAAAAAAGGTCACTCTCTGTAGCGCAACCATCCCATACCAGGTGGGTTCGTTACCGGTTCTAGCAGCCCTGTTGTGGCTTCATGCTCTCTGCTGTTCATCGTCCCCAAACTTCGTCGCGCTCTGCCACTGAAAAGCCTGAAGCTTTTCCCTCCTACTTACCCCACACTCTCCTTCCATTAACTTCATTCTACCATCCATAGATACTTCATGCACATTGCTTGCTTCAAATTCCAAAGAATTTCCATATCTATTACTTCATCTTTTACTCATAGATATGAGAATTAAGTAGGGAAGAATTTTAGTCATCTATTATGGAGAAGGGGAATCCCAAACTGAAAACACCAGTCTTTCCTTAACAAAATTAACAAACAAGAGTAACGATACATTGAGTTTTAGTGTTACTTTCTTTCCATTTGTTCAAAGTGGTTAGAAGTCTGGTGCCTCCCTGGTGGCGCAAGGGGTTAAGCACCACACTATGAAGCAATCTGCGGCCAGCCAGAGAGCAACCTACATGGCAAAGCAGACCTCTCCTGTCTCACCCGCTGCTCCCCTCAGCAGTGTATTTCTGTCAGTCTGCCTGTTCTGTTCCCCGCTGTCTCTGGTGAATCTCCTCTCCTCCCACCCCGCATCTCTGGCCTGTACCCCAGCTCTTATATGCATAAATAAATAAATATTTTAAATAAAAAAGTGGCTAGAAGAATTTGAGTCTTTTTTTTTGAAGATTTATTTATGCATACAAAAGCTGGGGTGCAGGTCAGAGGTGCAAGGGGAGGGAAAGGAAGGAGGATTTAACGAGACAGAGTGGGGAGCAGATGAGGCAGATTGACTGAAATACACAGCTTGAGGGGAGCAGCAGGCAAGACAGGTGAGCCTCTTCCTGTGCCTTTATTATTTTAATTTTTCCAAACTTACTTTTAATACTGGTATACATTTCTTTATGTCACTAACCTGGATCACACCTAATGATTATATATGAAAAAAAATCCTCTTTTTGCTTGAGATTTGATGACCCAGGAATTGATACATCTGACTTCGAGTTTCATACTAGAGCCAATTCACTCTGAGACTTTGGGTCTTTCGGGATTCTTGGTTGTCTCCTAACAATCCATGCATTGAAGGATCTCAGGGGGAAATGTGGAGAGGCTCTTCTGTTGTTGATAGTTGAAAGATCGTTCATTAAGTGTATCAAAAATTAAGAATATAGATATTTTCACTTTGTTTATAATATAAATTTTTAAATTATTAAAACTATTTTTCTATTAATATGACCTTTGTGGAAGTAGCTAAGTAGAGATGAATGAACAAAGAAAAGGTAGTAAGGTAGGAGGTGAGAAGTTGAAAATACTGATTTCTCCAAATATGAAACTAAAAGAGACTGGACATGTGGCAGCCCCTGAGTTGGACCTTTTTGTGTATTTAAAGAAATACAGGCAAAGGTAAAGGGTTGGTGGGGGCAGAAGATGAGGGAAAAATGTTTCACCTTGAAATATCTGGATAATTGGTTGATAAGCTTCAGAACTAATTAGGAGAGATAAGCAAATTAACATAGTTTAACAATCACAGAACCCCATAGCCAGAAGCAGAATTGGAGACCATCGAATTTTTACCCCCTCCTCAATCATATTTTGACAAATGGCAATTACCAGGTGAAGCTCATTGCTGACCATGCTGAAAATAGCTGGAGGAGTAAAAGGAGAGAGTTTCAAGGAAGGTAAGGCAGCGTAAGGCTTAATACTTCTAAATAATGAACACCTTATATAAAGAAGACACTTGAATATTGAAGTTTCACCTTACAAACAGTCTTCAATTTGTGTGTACGAGTTTTGGGTATTTCATAAATCACCTAGGCACCTTAAGCCCAGCAGATTGTGTCATGTGAACAGGTGATTCTCCCGGTCATTCCCCAATGTTTACAAGCTACCCCACATCCCAACAACTTGAGGAAGAGTGAATCTCACATCTGTAAATAAAAACCACTTGTAGAACCTTAAAAGTAAAATTACCAGGCCTCCCCAGTGGCGCAGCAGTTGAGCGCTGGGCTGCGAAGCTGCCCGCAGCCTCTGCAGCACTGGTTCGATCCTGGCCACCGATGAGGGTCCGACATGGCGCGCAGACCTCTCCTGCCGTTCCTGCTGCTCCCCTCAGCAGTGTATTCCATCGGTCTGCCTGTTCTGTTTCCCGCTCTGACTCTGGTGGATTCTCTCACCCTCCTGCGCTTCTGACTGTACCCAGTGCTTGTATAAATAAATAAATAAATCTTAAAAAAAAAATAAAATAAAATTACCTAGGTTCCAACCTCAGATTGATTTGTGTGGGCGAAAACTTAGAATTGTGGTAAACGCTCTCCAGGTGATTCCAAGGTATACTGCCAGAACTGAAAACAATGGTTTTAGGGTTTTGATATTAAAGAATAAGGTGTTGGGGGTCTCCCCGGTGGCACAGGGGTTAAAGACAGTGCCATCAAGCTATCCCCAGGCACTGTGGCCTGAGTTTGATCCCTGGTGACCAGGGAGGTGACCCACATGGTACAGCAGACCTCTCCTATCTCACCCACTGCTCTCCTCAGTAGTATCTTTCAGTAGATCTGCCTGTTCTGCTCCCCACTCTCTCTGGTGAATTCTCTCACCCCCCACCCCCGACCTCCTCTGGCTTACACCGCAGTTCTTGTATGCATCAATAAATAATTTTTTAAAGATTTATTTATTCATGCATACAGGAGCTGGGGCACAGGCCAGAGATGTGGGGGATGAAGAGGATTTACCAGAGAGAGTGGGGAACAGAACAGGCAGATTGACCAAAGTACACTGCTGCGGGGAGTAGCGGGCGAGTCAGGAGAGGTCTGCTGCGCCGTGTGGGTTGCTCCCTGGCTGCCCAGGGATCAAACTCGTGCTGCAGAGTCTGCAGATTGCTTCATAGGTTGTGTCTTAATTCCTTGCACCACCAGGGAGGCCCAACAAATAAATCTTTAAAAAGAAAATAAGGTTCTCAAAAAGAAGAATAAGCAAAGTCAGGGTAAAAATAAGTATGATCACCAAAACTTCTGGAGAAATATTATTGTGCCTTAACTTATGCATTTAAAATTTTAATCTTAGTTTCAAAGTTAAAATTATTTACTTGCTTTCATTTTAGCAAAAAAATCAAATCTATGAAAAAGTCTAAACAGAATACTAGCTGACCAAATCCAAAAGTATATTCAAAAGAGAATATATGCTCAAATATAATTGTTATCAATGTATTCAAAATTTAACATTAAAGTTACATATCTTTACATTTCTCAAAAAATTGCAAATTATGTCATTATATGGAGAAATGAAATCTGATGAAATATATTCCCATGTATATCATAAAAAATTATCAACAAACTGGAAAATTTGTCAGTTTCTATTAATTAAATATACATTACCCTAGGATCCATAAGCCCTGTAATTAGCACACATCCAAAGAAAATTAGTCACTATTTATCAAAAGAAAAAAAAATAACAAATACCCTTGTACAACACCCAGGGCAGCTTTATTCATAATAGCTTCAGGTGTATATACAATTAAGCTTGCAGAAGCTCACAAGGAATTTCACAAGTTTGTTAAATTATGTAATTTGAAATTGGCCATGGTCAAAGTATTTACAACGGGGGAATTCGCAAATGCTACAAAATTGAATTTCTCCTCCCCACCTCCTGAGAGTCGTTTACCAGCACACCACTGAATATCTCCAAAGTAGAAACCTTCCTAATGTCTAGTCCATGAACAGATATTTGATAAACAAAAGATGGAATATTCATAAAATGGAGTACTATATGACAATAACTTTATTACTGATGCAATAACATTAAAATGTCCAGATCATTGTATTGATGGAAGGAAATCAGAAAAAGTATACAAACTAACCTATAATTAAACAGTTCAGAAACTGACCACCTCTGTTAATGAATTGATATTTAGAGGAAAGGGGCTTGGAGAGATTTGGATGGCTGGTAGAAATGTTCTTCATTTTTATCTAAGTGGCAGTGACATTGTTACTTATAAGCATTCATTGAGCCTTATACTTTATGTAAATCATACACTAAAAACTAAAAATAGGTTTGCATGAAAGATCAAGATCTATATAAACCAGACCCATGTCCTGTTGGATATTCAGGTATCATAAAAACAATAGTAAAGACATATGGATATACAACAAAGAAAGAAAACACAGCTCAGAAATATATGAAGATAATTTTGATATATGATAAATAAATCTCCACAAGCAATGAGGCACAAAAAACTCAATATATAGTGAAGGGAAAACTGTATGACTACACAGAAGAATATAAGACTGGATCCTCAACTGACATCATAAATTTTTTAAAATGTGAGAGAATAATTTGTGGCCTAACTTAGAAAAGTACTTTATTTGGGCATTAGGGTTGTTTCCATATCTCAGGTATTGTAAATAGTGCTGCTATAAACATAGGGGTGCAGGTGCCCTTCTGAATTAATGTTTCTGTGTCCTTTGGGTAAACACCTAGGCGTGGGATTGCTGGATCATATGGCAGCTCCATCTTTAGCAGGTTGAGGAATCTCCACACAGCTCTCCATAGTGGTTGGACCAGTTTGCACTCCCACCAGCAGATGTGGTACATATACACAATGGAATATTACTTAGCAATCAAAAAAGATAAACACATGCAATTTGCAGCAACATGGATGGAACTGGAAGGGATTATGCTCAGCAAAATAAGCCAGAAAGAAAAAGAAAAATACCGGATGGTCTCACTCATAGCAGGAATTTAGAAAACCTAAATAAGGAGCCAGGAAAAAGACTAATTATAATAAAGTAAAAATCAAAATCAACAAGCAGCTATAAACCAGAGACACACTACAGTGGGGGGAGAAGGGAGTAGGATCAAAACAAGGAGGGTGGGAATTGTATTGGGACTATAGCCAAGATGAAAATGCATACATTGTGCAAAAATGAAAAATGATGTAAAAAATATATTAAACAAATAAATAAATAAATAAGTTATGGAAGAAAAAAAAGAAAAGTACTTTAGTAAAGAAACCCCCAAAACTAAAAACCATAGAGCATAAATTGGTTTATTTGAATACATCAATCAAAATTGAAGATTTCTACTAAATAAAGAAGGCTACTATAAAAAGACAAATAGCCAGGAAAGAAGTCACTTGCAGTATGTATCACTGCCAAGATACTGCACTCCTTACCCCAGGAGTAACCATTTAGCACAAGTAACTTTAAATATAAACTAGTTAGAATTAAGAAAAATGAAAAATTCTCTTCCTCAGTGCCACCGGCCATATTTCAAGTACTCAGCAATGACATGTGGTTAGCTGCTATTTTATTAGACAGCATAGATACAGTACATTCCTATCAGTGCAAAATTTTTATTGAATAAAACTAGTCACAAATTAGGAGCTTCTGCAAATAAACTAGGAAAAGAGCAAAAATATTATAGAAAATTTGATAAAAAATTAAAAAGACAAGTCATAAGAGAAGCCTGTGTTATTTGCATAAAAATAAGTTGCTCCAATTCACTAGCAACTCAAGAAATTCAAATTAAAAAGTTACTATGGGGCCTCCCCTGGTGGCATGGGCGACTGAGCGCAGCTCTGTGAAGCTGTCCGCAGCCTCTGCAACGCCAGTTTGATCCCGGCCGGCCAGCAAGGGTCCCACATGGCATAGCAGACCTGTTCTGTCTCGCCCGCTGCTCCCCTCAGCAGTGTATTTAATCCGTTCTGCCTGTTCTGTTCCCTGCTCTGTCTCTGGTGAATCCTCTCACCCTCCTGCGCATCTGGCCTGTACTCTGGTTCTTGTATAAATAAATAAATCTTTGGAAAAACAAACAAACAAACAAACAAACAAACAAACAAATAAATAAATAAATAAATAAAAAGTTACTATGCTTCTACACCAATTTAAATGGTGAAAATTTGGATATGGCATAATACCAAGTGTTGTCAAGGATGTAAACAAACAGGAAGACTCATTACAATTGTAGGAGAAATTGTTCTGGTTTTACTGAAAGGCAATCAGTAATTATTCAAATATATAATCAAGTTGAATGAGTATATTAAGCTCTGTTGCAGTGGTTCACACTCAGAAATTCTCTCAGAGCATCACAAAGGGATTTACATAATTGTATTCATTGTACTCTTTTATGTAGCTCCAAAAAGCTAAATACATATGCATACTTCATATCCATTCTTCCAGAAATTGAAAAGAGAAAAAAAAATTACAAAAAGACAAAGATGAAAAAGAAACTCAACATATACCTTATTAATATAATATATAAATTAATTCAAAACAGCATAAATCTGATGTAAAACCAAAAATATATAAAATCTAGAATTAAACAGTAGGAAGCCTTTGTGAATTTGAGTTAAAGATTTCCTAAATGCAAGACCAAAAGCATTACCTATAAGAAAATAGATAAACTGGACATCTTTAAGTTAGGAAAGATGGTCATAAATGAAAATGTGTAGTAAGAGAAGAAAAGGAATTTATAAAACATGTATCTGATAAATGATTTATGTCTGGAATATTAAAAAAAACTGTTAATACTCAATAAAAAGAAAATCCAATAGAAAATGGGTAAATGACTTAAAGAGACATCTCATCAAAGAAGATGATACAGCTGGCAAATGAACAATTAGAGAAACAAAAAAATAAGTCAGATAAAACCAAATGAATAACAAACCCTAGAAATATAACTGTATAGTTCAGCTACCAGAGGGAGTGTGAGAGGGGAGCAAAATGGGGAGGGAACACAATGAACTAGAGGGTGTAGGGTGGTAACATACATCTGAAGAGGTGGATCCTGTACTTCTAAATTTTATGCAGTGTTGTAAATCAATGTTACTTCCATAAAAAAGGAAAGAAAGTTATTCAATATTATTTGTCATTAGAGAAATACAAATGAAGACCATAGTGAGATATTACGAAAGATATATTAGAATGAAGACATTTAAAAGACTAACAGGGCCAGGTGTTGGGTATAGAGGAGCCAGGATTCTTGAACAAAGCTGGTGAGATTGTTATATGGCTTATCCATTTAAAAAAAAAATGCTTAACATTCTCTTAAAAATGTAAATATCCAGGCCTCCCTGGTGGGGCAGCAGGTTGAGTGCAGTGCTGTGGAGCTGTCTGCAGCCTCTGCATCAAGGGTTCGATTCCCTGTTGGCCAGGGAGCTACCCACATGCTGCAGCTGACCTCTATTGTCTCACCTGCTGCTCCCCTAAGCAGTGTTTTTGGTCCGTCTGCCTGTTCTGCTCCCTGCTCTGTCTCTGGTGAATTCTCTCACCCTCTTGCACCTCTGACCTGTACCCCAGTTCTTGTATAAATAAATAAATAAATATTAAAAAATATAAATATCCACCTACAATATGACCCAGGCATTCCATAATAGGTATCTGTACAATAAAAATGAAATATATGTCCACACAAAGACATGATTGTTTGTAAGGGCTTTATTTGTAATAGCCCAAAAGTGGAACTGACCCCAATGTTCATTAAGAAATCATTTGATTTAAAGAAGTTCCATACAATGAATACTGCTCAGCAATAAAGTGAAGGGACTGCTGATAGATATTACGATTAAATGAATCTCAAAATAATGATTCTGTTTGAAAGAAGTCAGATAAACATTGATGATTCCATTTATATAAAACTCTAGATATTGAAATCTACCCTACAGTGATAGAAACCAATTCTGTGGTTGGAAGAGTGACAAAAAGGAGAGATTACAAAGAAGCACAAACTTTTGGGGCTGACTGACATACTCATTATCTTGATTGTAGTGATAATTTTATAGGTATATTCACATGTGTATACTGTCATATTATACACTTTAAATATGTGCAATGTTCTTATATAAATTAGGCTATAAGAAAGTTGTAAGAGAAAGAATGAAAATAAGAGATAAGTTTTTTTCATGGAACAATTTTGACTGACAATATACCACAAATGGGGAAAGAAAAGGTTAACTATCTTTCCTATTCATATGCAACCAAGGACCTCCAAAAATATTTTACATGAAAAATCCTGCTTTGACTAGAAGTTCTGCTCAGTATTTTCAGTTGTGGTTTCTCAAAACCAGAGATAACCCGTTCTATCAATCACTCAGTGCTAGCTAACCTTACCTTGGCAATAGGAAGGAAAAAAATCAGCCTTTGATAATAAGAATTAAAATAATTAATGTTAAAAAATTAGAAGCAATCATTGGTGTCATGAACATTAAAATTTTGAGAATATTGTAATAATGTTTCAAGAACAAAACTGAATGATGAACAAGCTGAATGATGCTATTAAAGTTAATCACTCTGACATCACTCCTGTCTCCTTGTTACCTACTTCAAAGGATTTTTGCATTAATAAGATATGAAGCTACTTTTACTCATCTTTGAGTTTAAAAAATCATCTTTTACTGCAGGTTCCTGTTATGTATTAAATATTCTATAACAGGGCCTCCCTGGTGGCGCAAGGGGTTAAGACACAACCTATGAAGCTGTCCGCAGCCACTGTGGCATGAGTTCGATCCCAGGCCAGGGAGCTACACACACGGCACAGCAGACCTCTCCTGACTCACCCACTGCTCCCCTCAGCATTATACTTCAGTCAATCTGCCTGTTCTGTTCCCCACTCTGTCTCTGGTGAATCCTCTCACCCCTCACACCTTGACCTGTACCCCAGTTCTTGTATGCATAAATAAATAAATCTTCAAAAAAATAAAATAAATAAATATTCTATAACAAATTCATGTCTAAAGAATCATAAGGATAATCACAACAAAATGATATTTAGGCACAGACATCCTTAATGACTGCACCACATTGGGAGATCTTCCTAATACTCTCGCAATGGCAACAACTTTGGAAAGTAGAAAATTCATGAACAACAATGATATAGTTCCATTGTTTTCATCAAATTCTAAGCTAAAATATGACATGTAATGGATAATAAAGCCTAGAAGGAAACACTGTAAAAGAAAGTAGCTACTGAATTACCCTGCACATATTGAAGCATGTCCAGTCAGTGCCCTAAGGAATGAAAGGGGAAAATATAGCTCAATTTATGGTGGTTCTCAAAATTACTTAGAAAAAGCTCTTCAGAGACCCTTTCTTCAAAAAGGTTATTAATTTCAAGGTAACATTGAGTCTGAGTCAAAGCAAAAAATGTCACTATTATAAAGCAGAATATCCTCTTATAATGTTGAAGTGATCACAAAATGCCTAAACTCTTTAGGGAGATGTAATAATAATAATAATAATAATAATACCTTGCTGACTGCAGAGCATGCATACAATAGTTTTCTTTCTGAAGAGAATACATTGATCCAGCACTCTCACTGTGATACCTAATAAATACTGGAATGTCAGAGAGAATTACTTTTCATTTCAGCTTTTCTATTAAATTTATATACAAATGTCCTCAAATCTCAGGCCTCCCTTATTGTTTATTTTTTATAAAACTGCAGAAGTCTACCTTTGAAGACATTATATATTTAAACTGGCTTCCACAAAGCATATTAAAAGCACTTAAGCTCAAAAAAAAAAAGAAATTATGTCACTAAGTTCTTAAAGATATCATTAAAGAGATGGAATTCTTCAGATGTGAAATATTAAGATGATATTTCGTCAATATTTGATTGGTGACTTTGAAATTTGTAGCTTGATGTAATAACCTTGAGTCACTGCAGACATACACAGATTGGCATGTCAAAAGCTCCATTGAAAAAAAAGCTTGTATGATTGTCATCAAATGACTGTAAAGTGACACGATTTTCAAAGATGAGATGAAGTAGTCACTTGTGTTTTATATTAAATATATAATATACTACATGTTGTATTATGTGACACTATAACATCAATTTATGAGGTGCCATATGAAAAAGGCCAAGACTTTAGGTAACAGCAAAGCAAATTTTCCTATACACAGTACTAAATATAAATGGATTTTACTGAACAATAATCCTAATTATCTGTTTTGCATTCTTCAAGAAGAAAAAATGGTTGATTTTACAACAGGCCTTTTTAATTTACAGTTAGCTGACTGAAGTGCATGCAAATGGAAATAAAACTGCAGCCCTGGGACATTCTAAAACATGACACATGAGGTTACCAAGGTAACCCACCAGGAGGTTGTCTTGGCATCTTCTGAAATAAAATGGGAAGAAAACATTATAGTGAACAGATGGGGGATGGGATCTTCTGGGCTCTATTATATGACAAAAGTGTTGCAGAAAACTACAGTTCCATGAAATTGGTTCCAAACAATAAAGGAACAAAGTATTTCTAGCACTTCCAATGTTTAAATTGGGTGGGATTTACAATTCACTTGAGTCAAATTTAAAACAAATTATTTTAAATATTACTTAAACGGTACAGTGTCTTTAAAATTACCATGTGGTAACATATATCAACTTTTTGCAAACAAAAAAAATCAACAGGGGTATACAGCTAATATTCAAGATGCAGAATGGATGCTAACTTTGTAATATTTTGCTACTTTAGCAAGTCTTAGGGAGGCAGTAGAGAGAGCTTGCCTAAGAAAATAGGCTCAAAGTGTAACATCCCAAGTGAACAATAAAAGAATAGAAGAAACTAAAGAATCATTTTACATTAGTTCATTGTTAATTTTACATTTATCCCTTACACTATTCTTTTAGTATCACAGAGTGTTCCTTTGACTTAGCAGTTGTTTCCTTATATTTCCCAACACTGCTATTTCTATTAAACACACAAAAAGCTTTAGTTCCCTCTCTGAAGAGCTGATTCTCTGTTACATAAGGTTATTCTATAAATAGTCAGTGAATCTCCTTGGCCTGTCCTTAAGCTTTTTTCATTTCTCTTCTGTCCCTGAAAATTAAGTATGAACTCTCTAAGCTGATGAAGGACAAAAATCAAGACAGGCCACTTGTGTGGTATGTGGCCACACTGGTGGATGTCACTGCTGAATAACATTTAAGAAAATCCTATTTGTAATAGTTACAGGAAGAAAGAGGAGAATTTAACAATAATACCATTTTATTTCATAGGTTTATAAATGTAATAACTGATATTTCCAACTTCACATAAAAATACAGTTTGTATCATTTAGAATATTACCCAAAGCAAGATAAAATGGAATATGTGATTGTGTCTCCTCGCTGGCAGTAATCCAGTCTCCTCTATTTAAAAAATCAAAGTCAGCTATTTTATATTGTATGTTAAATCACAATGACCTGTATTATTTTGCTGGTTTGTTGTGTTGAAGATATGAAGGCACAGTTATTTTAAATAATGTTTTCCTTTTATGTATATGCAGCTACAGATTCCACTAATATAACGCTACTTTTCTAAAATCTTCCAATGTCTCAACACCTATAGATCAGCAGTCTCTCCAAACAATAATTCACCAGGCCCTTCTCAATTAAGCCCCTAGATTTCTGTTAAGCATGGTAAGCTATAGAGAAAATTTCACATTCTCTCTGAACATACGGGGATCTTAATTTTTCTCTTTCTAGACCATCTCTCTGCTTATCTGGGAACATGCTTCATGCAGCTCACATGTTACATTTTCCGTAAAATAGTGTACCCTCCTCTTCTCTTCTAAGGGAGTTGGCTCATTTTTTCTTTGCTCCTATTGTGCATTACATTCATCTAATGCAATATGTATCACATTATGATGTGCTTTAGTACTCGTGTCTCCTGCATTTTACACTCCCTGAAGAAACTGATATGTCTTGATCATTTTGGATCGCCCATAACTAGCACATAGTATTCAGTGCACAGAAGTCAGTCAATAAGTATTTACTGCATATTGAATGGACTCCAGTTAATAGAGTGCAAAAGATGACAGACTAAGAGATCCACAGCTAGCTGATTCCCAAATTTTGTATTAGATTAATATCAACTAGTAAAGTAGTTATATAGAAAAGGCATCAACTTTTTAAATAAGCATCACAGGTAATTCTGGCACCAATATTTAAAATGGACTTTTGAACAGTATTTAACATGAACCATGAAAGTTTTTTTTTAACAGGAAAGAATGGGTTAAACAAGGGGATAATCTAAAACTGGAGAAATTTTTCATTAAATAACTGATACGATTCCTTTAAGAAAGTGCAGCACAATGCAGTATAAATGCTTACCATCAAGTCTAAAATGTTATCTGTCTGCATTTTTATTTTTAAAAAGTGATGTATTCAACATTTTGGAGAGCAAGTTAAAAGGTCATAAAATTACAATCTCAATGAGATAGCATGATTCTTTTCTCAAGATCAGAAGAGCATCCTAACATGATTCTTGTGACTCATCCAAACATGTCAACCCAAGCAACTTTAGAGTTCCTGCAGTGAGAATCTTACTGTTCTTTAATTTGAGAGAAATCAGAAAGAAGAACTTATAAATATCAAGTATGGAAAAACAATGCAGTGCTTATATTCTGTAACAAAATATCTGTTGCCTAGGAAATAAACACAGGGCACCCATAAATTAGCAAGATTACTGGCTAGATTTCAAGTTTCTAAATAATTAAACCAAGATTATTTGAAGAGGTAGAAAACTAGTATTTAACATATTTTAGCTAATCTGGTCCCAAAATCTCTCTTTTTGTTACTGTGTTCCATGGATCCCTAAGGATCTCGTGAAAGAAGAGGAATGAGAAATGTGAAGAACATGTAAAATGGCTTGTCTCCAGTCCTCTGCCTATCTTCTATGAAGATTATAACTGTTTTCTTAGTCATAGATACAGTACAGGGTGTTGAGCACTGTATTATCAGCCTACCAACAGTTTTGGTACTGATAAGTTAATGCATACAAACCTGTAATTCTAACTTTATCTTGTATTTCAGTACTACTTCTCAAATAGGGGAGGAATATTTCCCAGAGTCACACTTTCTTTGCTTGCATTAACTCTCCCATTCACCTAAAGTGCCTAATAGCATGACTTGTATACCTCCATGCCAGTCACAATCACCATCCAGAAATATTTCATGGTGGGCTGATCAGTCTGGACCAAAATACCATTGCAGGCCCTCCTTGGTGGCAGAAGGGGTTAAGTCTCAGCACCATGCAGCTATCACCAGCCACTGTAGCACAAGTTCGATTCCCAGCGAGGGAGCTAACCCACATTGCGCAGATCTCTCCTGCCTCACCCGCTGCTCCCCTCAGCAGTGTATTTCATTCGATCCGCATGTTAGGCTCCCCACTCTGTCTCTGGTGAATCCTCTTACTCCCCTGCACCTTTGGCCCACATCCCAGCTCTTGTATGCATACATAAATAAAATAAATCTTAAAAAAAAAAAACCATTGCATCTCACATTGTACTGACTAGTCTTTTCATATTGCCCAACCCAAGTGAAATATAGGGCTTTATTATTTACCCACAATTGCCAGATCTATAACTTTTCTATAAGCCTTTCTAATAACATGTAGGTAATTGTTCACTGCAATACCCAACTCTATAACTGCATTCATTTTCCTGCTCCCATCAAACTAGATCTTTAACTCCTCTTTTTTCTGTCAACCTCAAATCCCAGGGTCTTAGCATGGATTACTATTAAGCCTGTATGTGCTAGGATATGGTTAAGTCCTGATTAAGTCATGAATTCACAGGGAAAGTAATACATTATCTATTACTGAAAGTCCACAACTCCTAACTGCTGCCGGGACATAAACGGACACAGAATCATTTAACACAAAAAAAGATGCGCTTTGGCACATTTCCTTTCAAAGTCAATTTCTGCTTGTGCAATGAAATCTCATTTTCTTTCTTCTAAATCATTGTTCGCATATAGAAATACAACAGATTTTTTGTATATTGATATTGTGCTGACATTTACCATATCTATTTATTAGAGAAATTTTGTAGAGTTTTAGGACTTTCTACGTTTACTATCATGTCATCTGCAAATAGTTACAGTTTTACTATTTCTTTACCAATTTAGAGTATTTTTTATCTTTCTCTTGCTATATTGTTCTAGCCAGGACTACCAATACTATGCTGAATAAGTGAAAAAAGTAAACATCCTGGTCGTGTCCTGATTTAGAACATGAGCTTTCAGTTTTCACCAAACAATATGACGTTATCTGTGGATTTGTTAAAAATGGCATTTATTATGGTGAAGTATGTTCCTTCTATCATTTTTTGAGAACTTTCATTATAAATGAATGTTGATTCTTATCAATTGCTTTCTCTAAATCTATTGATATGATCATACGATCGATACTTTTCCTTTTGTTTATGGTATATTACATTGATCAATTTGCAGATGTGGAAATATCCTTCTTTCCTGGAATGAATCTCTCATGGTTATGATGCATGATTGTCTTGATTATTGTTGGAACCAGTTTTCTAATATTTTGATTGTTTTCATCTATGTTCATTAGAGATGAACATAGGCTTACAGTTTTCTTTTTCATGATATCCTTCTCTGGTTTGGGGATGTGGGTAATGTTGATCTTATAAAATGTGTTTGGAAGTATTCCCTTTTTTGCTGGAATGGGGATGGGGGGTAGGAAGAAAAGCTTGAGAAGGGGTAGTATTAAATCTTTCTTTGATTTTTTTTTAATTCACTAGTGAAGCCATCTAGTCCTTTTATTTTGGGGAAACTTTGATTATTGTTTCATATCTGTGCTTGTGATTTATCTGTTTAAGCTATCTGTTTCTTCCTGATTCAGCCTTGGAAGGTTATATGATTTTAAGAATTTGACCTCTGTTTCTCAGTTGTCCATTTGGTTGGCATATAGACATTCATAATAGTCTCTTATGATCCTTTGCATTTCTGAAGTATCTGTTGCAACTTCATTTCTTTCATTTCTGGTTCTTTTTACTAGGGTTTTCTCTTTTTTTATTAGTAAGGTTAGTTAATGGTTTACCTATTTGCTTATCCTTTCAAAGAACAAGCTCTTGGTTTAATTTATCTTCTGTACCATCTTTTTTGGTTTATATTTCATTTATTTCTGCTCTGGTTTAGAAGTTGAGGAAAAAAAAAAAAAACATTTACAATCACACTAAAAAGGATAAAATGCCTGACAGTAAACTTAACAAAAAGGATAAAAGATTGAGTCATAGAAAACTATAAAACATTGTTAAAAGCAATAGAAAACTGGGCCTCCCAGGTGGCGCAGCTGTTGAGCACTGGCTGCTACCGGTTCTATCCCCGGCCACCGGGTGAGGGTCCCACATGGCGCGCAGTGTACTTCGTCGGTCTGCCTGTTCTGCTCCCTGCTCTGGCTCTGGTGAATTCTCTCACCCTCCTGTGCTTCTGACTGTATTCTGTGCTTGTATAATAAATAAATAAATCTTTAAAAAAAATAGAAAACTCAAAGAACTAGATAAATAAACAGTCTTCACAGACTGAGAGAATAAACATAGTAAAAATGGCCATTTTACCTAAAGAAATACACAAATTCAAAAAAAATCCTTTCAATATCCCAATGGCATTTTTAAAGGAAACAGAGCAGATAATTTTAAAATTTGTATGAAACCAGAAAACATCCTGAATAGCCAAAGCAATCTCAAGAAAAAGAAGGAAAATGGAGGTATATGTTCTCTGACTTCAAACTATTCCATAAAGTTATAGTAATCAAAGAAGTATGGCATTGGAATAAAAAATAAGACACACAGACTAATGGCATACAATGAAGAGCATGTAAATAAATCCATATAGATAAATGGGCAGTTAATTTATGACAAAGAATCCAAGTGCATACAATTTTTTAACTCAAAATGGATTAAAGACCAGGCTGTAAGACCTGAAACAATAAAAAACATAGAAGAAAGCATAAGCATTACACTCATAGACACTTACTTCAGAGATATCTTTGGGGACTTGACCATAACAGCAAAGGAAATAAAGGCAAAAATACACAAATGGGACTAATTCAGATTAGAAAACATTTTATAGTGAAGAAACCACCACAAAATGAAAAAGCAACCTACAAAATGGAAGAAGATACTTATACATCCTTTAGACATAGGGTCAATTTCCAAAATATATAAATAATTCATACAACTCAACAATAAAACCCAATTAATCCAATAAGAAAAGATCAGAAGATATTAAACATTTCTTCAAAGAAGACAAACTCATGACCAACAGGCCCATGAAAAAACAGAAACATCACTAATTATTGCATAAGTACAAATCAAAACCACAATGGGATATTATTACGCTCCTGTGAAAATCATCTACATCAAAAAGACCAGAAACAACAAGTGCTGGTGAGAATGTGGAGATAAAACTTGTGTACACTGCTGGTGGGAATATAAATTGGCAAAGCTTATGCAGAAAATGCTATGGAGAGTCCTTAAAAAATTATTATTAAAATTAAAAATTATTATTCCAAACATAAAAATAGCATGTGATCCAGTAATTCTACTTCTGGGTATTTATCCAAATATGAAAAATCTAATTTGAAAAAATACCTGTGTCCCTATATATATTAGCACCGTTCAAAATAGCCAAGACATAGAAACAATCTAAATGTCCATTGACAAAGAATTTATGCTATGTATTCTAACTGGAATACTACTAAGCTATTAAAAGAAATGATATTTTGCCTTTTGCAACAACATGGATGGAACTGAAATATAAACAAAGCAAGTAAACTAAAAATTTCAACAAAATGACTGACTCAGAGTGGAAGGGCAGGTGTTGAGAAGAAGGAACAGAGGGAATCAATTTGATAGTAGTGAATGATACCAGAATTTTGGTGTTGGGTGTTCTAGCTGTATTTCTAAAAGTTACATAACATTGGAAATCAATACAAATTTTATTTTAAAAACTCATTCTCCTTTCCTTTGGAAATTTGTAGGTTATTCACCAAATAAAGTATCACAGAGAAGAGATTCTCTCATAAGGGAAGAAATATTTTTAAGAGAATAAACAACTAGCAACTGATAGAATGTAAATGAGAATTGTACCAATTTGGGATGTTTATTATTATTTTGCACATAAAATCTTTATTTACTCTTTCCTTATATGATTTTTTAAGATTTTTATTTATTTATACAAGAACCTGGGATTTTTTTTTAATTGCACCAATTGGTTGAATTAAGTTTTAACATTATCAGAATAAGTTGGAAACAAGAATAGAAAAAAAAGGCAGAAATGACAAAGAAGGAAAAAGTCAAAACTAAAAACAAGCTGCTTCTTAACAACTTTCTCCAAAAGACTTTAAAATCTGAAAAATAAGAGCGTCTAGGGGCAGAGAACTCCCAGATACTCAAAAGTGTGATATTTCTCTATTTTATGGTATTCAGGAAGTCATGGGAGAAAAGCAGCCCTGACAAAAGCAGACAGAGTAACTTTATTTGCTTTCCTTCCATGTTCTGCTTCAATGGTCCTCTGAAGACTAATAATGCAAAATGCTATAACCTCCCCGTCTGCTTGGCTGCTAGAGCTATAACACTAAAGGGTAAGTGTGTACATAAATTAACAGTTTGGAACATTGATTTCTATTTATAAATTTCACTAAAATTTAACAATTATTTCAGGAACTTGCTGAAGATAGAAAAATGAACTTTAGCAACTTTGCCTGTGCAGAGACTACAATTAGATCCAGTGTTATAAAATAAACATATTACACATGTCACAACCAAACCATAATAGCTACTCAAAAATTTATCTCTCCATTAATGATGAAAATATAAACAAAGTAAAATTAAAGTGTCTCTAGTTCTAGATCAGAAAACATAAAAAAATGCTTTCAAATGTAGTACAAAGAAAAAATGAAATGTGTGCATTTTCAGTAGTAGCAAGTAGTAAGACAGTGGTAATAAGTTAGTAAGTAGCAGTAAGAAGTATTAGTAGTAAGTCAGTAGTAAGTAGTCAGTCAGTCATAGCAGTAAACTGAGATAGTATGTCCTAAATAAAATATACTCAAAAAGATTTCAAAACCAAGCATCAATATTATATATTAGATCTCTTTTAAAAGAATAATTTTATCAGATATTTATTAAGCACTGTGTGCATTCACTGTGCTTAGCATCAAAATTATAGTATTTCATAAAATCCTATGAGGTAGACACTGGAAAAGAAGAATTGACAGTCGCATCTGTGGTTTTTTCCTCTAGCTTTAGGGATACTTGAGTATAGGACCCTTGATCAGTTCTCCCAGCAATATATTTCACCACATTTATTTTTTTTAAAGGATACCAATTGAAATACATGGGAATTCAGTTAAGAACTATGTATTGAACAAAAAAAAAACATGCTTTACAGCCATTTTCCCTGTTTTTAAATAAAAACCAGCCACGTTAGTGGGGTCGGGCATACTTGGCTCGTGCTCTTGGCCAGGCAGGTTTGGTCCCGGCGGGTCTATTGGGATTCCAGGTCAGTGGAACGAGGAGGACACATTTAAGAATTTATCTCCCTCCTTTCTCCCTGAGTTGTAAGAACATTTCCTCATTCCCCTTCCCTTGTAAATAAACCTTCTGTTAATCTTTTATAAAAAATAAAATTTTAATTAATAAAAAAAACCACTTGCTTTATTGTCCAGAGTAATTCATGATCTATATTGACCAAAAGCAACTTCTCAGAAGCTTGAATAAAGTGATTGTGCATATAATTAATGAAAAAAGTTAAAGGAATTGCCCATTTTTCCCCTAAGCCTAGGTTGTCCAGCATCTTATCTCATGATCCCTTTGAACCAAATGTAAAATGACTGCAATATCAAAACAGTACATGTTAGTTGTGCAGAATATATAGCCTCTGCTATGCTGTTACTATGTGTGCTTTGTTATTTCCTTTCTACCTTTCTTTAAAGCTCAAATCTTTATTGCTGATAAAAAGATATTGTGTCTCATAAACTGGATGGTCAGTCCAAACAGACCATTATTGCTTGCATGACAGAGCAGATTTGCAAGGACTATATACTATCTTGTAGATAAAAATATATATGCTCAAAATTTGTTATAAATGGCCAAGTCAGTACTGGAATCATCCACCTGACATCACAGATAGTCCTTATAACTGATACCAAACGTTTGTTCATATTGTTTTCTGTCTCCTAACCAAATCCAGTTTGGGGACTTTAGTTTTGACTAACAATAATTTCATTCCATAACTGCATCGATAAAAGATCTACTTACATTCCACTTGTTGAAAATCATCACTGTACTTCTTTAGAAAAATCTATCTGATATCAAGAGTGTCTATCCCTAAGATCTTTCAGCTTTATTTCCTTTCACTACTCAAACTATCGCTGAAATCCTGTTTCCCTTGAATTTCTCTCTAGGAACACAAGAGAGGATACCTGTTACTTTGAACATACTCACATATGCATCCATGGGGTTTTTTACTGATTTCTTTCAAAATGCATCAAAATCTTAGATTATTATTATTTCTATTTCTTTTTAAATGTTGGTATTATTTATTTTATTATTTTAAATATTTATTTATTTATGCATATAAGAGCTGGTACAGGCCAGAGATGTCGGGGGTGAGAGGATTCACCAGAGACAGAGTGGGGAACAGATTGACTGAAATAAACTGCTGAGGGGAGCAGCAGGTGAGTCAGGAGAGGTCCTTTGTGCAAGTGGGTAGCTCCCTGGCCAGCCAGGGATCGAACTTGTGTTGCAGTGGCTGCGGAGTGCTTCCTAGGTTGCGCCACCAGGGAGGCCCAATGTTGGTATTATTTATTTGATGAAATATTGTATCATATTCTACAATTACCTTAAGAGCATGGAAAATATGTACCAAAATCTCTATATGCCCAGACATAAATACAATAAAAAAATAAATGCACATACATATGTTTTAGGTTTTTTTCTATAGACACCTACCAAATTAAACTTAGATTCCCGTTTTTATAAAACAACCAAACAAAAAGCTGAAATTTATGAACCTGGATTTATGTTAGAAGGTGCAGGAAAAGAAATTTCATCTGAGTTGCAATTTTGTACTAGCCTTAGGTATAGAAAACTTTATTCCCTTTTGCTATTACTTTTAAAGAAGGGATAAATTTTGCTACGAAACCTACACAAACTTAATCATGAGAAAAAAGGAGTTAGCTCACCTTCTAACCTAAACTTAAAATAAAAGTAGCTGAAAGACTTTATGAAGTGTGCTTTTTATAAAGTCATACTGGAAAATCTCTACTTTTCATTTTTGTGGGCCCAACTTATAATCAGTCTTTGTATTTTACTGTGTAAACCCCTTAGAAGTCTTCTATCCTCCAAGTTCCAGACACAATTACCTATTTAATGTATAAATGGATTACATTTGGTTTCTCTAGAACACATCAGCAACTAGCAAAAGAGTATAAGACTATATTTTCTGAGGACATTTACCAAAAAAATTTAAAGGATGTATATTATGGATAATGTGATTTCTCCTAACAAAAATTACCATTTCTTTTCTAAAAATATAAGGCAATACAAACTCCCTACTATTACTTGGACACTCACTTGTTTATCAAATAATTCTAATAGCTTAAAATTCTTTTCCCTGATATGGTGAAAATAGGATCAGATGTGAAAACAAAATTCTATTCCCTTTTCCTTGCTCATTGTACCACTGTTATTTTTATATATCTAATAGAAGATTGTCCGGAGCCGCATGGAGCATGCGCCGTGTTGCGCATGCTCCAAAGTTAGGTTTCGGTTTCGTTTCAGCCTTCGGAGAAACCACTGTGCTTCGGAAAAAATCACGTAGGACTGGGAGGTATGAGGAGAGGAGCGAGGGGGGATAAGAAGGGAACCACGGGAGAGACTGCGTAGAGGATGAGGCGAGGAGACCTCGAGAGGGAGACTGTGGAAAGGATACTGTGTAGAGACGTTGAGAGAGGATACTGAGAAACGTACTGAGAGAGGAGCATAGAGAAGGCCAGGGAAGGTAGTAGGACAGGGAAAGGAAAAAACATGTAAAAGTAGGAAAAGGAAAAAGGAAAAATAAAGAAGCAAACGCTAGCGTCAAGTTGTCAAGCCCCTCATTTCAATCCTCAGCCCTTCTCTTTTCGTGCCTCCGAATCCCGCAGGTCGGGACAAAGATATTTTATCTATACATATGATATGTATAGATAAATATGTATGTTTTGTGTGTATGCTTTCAAATCTATGATGAGTGCCCTAGTTTATATGCAATGCTATAACTAAATTACCATACCAGATAACTTCCCAGAGCCTGGGAAGTCCAGGATTAAGATACCAGAAGATTTAATAACTGATAAGAACCTACTTCTTAGTTCATTTTCTTGTTATGTCTTCACATGGAAGAATGGGCAGAACATTCTCTGTATGTGAATTCCATTCATGAGGATGCTACTCTCATGACTCAATCATCTCCCAAAGACCCCACTTCCAAATACCATCACATACGGGATTAGCTATCAACATATAAATTTTCAGGGAGGGGAAATTTTCAGTCTATAGAAATAAATGATGGTAAAAAGCATAATTACTTTTTTAAAGCATTAGGAGTTTTAATACATTGCCAATACAATGTTAAAAATATTGCAAAGAATCTACTATAATTCTCCTTTCACAAAAGACAAGAGTATGACTCAGAGAAGTTAAACTAGAGAATATCAAAACAATTTGAACATAGTTCATTTTACAGCTTATTGTATTTTATAATGCTTAATTTTAAAATTACAGTTATAAAAGTAATACATATTTGTCTTAAAATGAATTATAAATAAAAGTACCACACAGAGACACATTTTATATCTCAGTGCATTCTCCTAATTATACCTACACATGTACACATATGTTATACATAAATATAATTATGATACCTAAAAATTGACACATTTTTCTACAGATACATATATAGTCATATGAAGGCATATTATAGAGACCCATATCTTCAAAGATTTTTGTATATCCAATATTGTACTTTTTTTCCAATTTATGAGTTAGTGAACTTTTTCATATTATCAGTAAATATTCCTTTCTCAAGTCACATTTAATGGCTGTATAATACTCCCTTATCACAATTGTATAATATAATAATGTTACTAACTTAAAATTTATAACCTATGTTGTGAAGTATTTAGATAGACCAACACTTTGAAATTGACCAAACAGAATATTTTTGAGATTGGAAATGTTTGTGACTTTCCATTTATTATCACTACCAACCCACATTCATTCCTCTATCCTAAACACTTTAAATTCTGTTTTCTACCACTCCATCAAGCAGCTCTTGCCAAAGAAAGTTGCAACCATCCTGTTACTAAAGGTAGTACTATGTATCATTGTTCTTAACTGATTGGTCTACTGCTAGTGCCACTATCCACAATTTGCTTCTTTCCTTTCTTACTGTTTTCACCTAGTAATTTCTGCATTGTAGTTTTCAAATCTTGACTTAAAAGTCAACCCCCAAAAGAGGCCCTCCCAAAACTTGCTCTCTAAACAAGTTTAACATTGTTTTATATCCTGAATACTGTTTATTCAGAAACTGTGCAAGTTTTTCTTTTGGGGGAAAAAAAAAAACTGTTTCCATAATTGTTTATTCCATAGATGGAAGACACCAAAGTACAAGACACTTTCTATTTATTTAGAACTATAAACCTACTCCAAATCACATCTGTCCCTGTATAGTGTGCTGAATAGCACAAATAGAAATTTCCTCCCCCTCATTCTTCATAGTGAAGAAGCATTTTGTTTCGGAAACTTTATCACTGAAGGGTATACAAGTATTGTCCGGCTCAAAGTAATGCTATAAGTATTGCATAATTCATGAAAAGATATTTTAAGGTGGTAGTAGCTAGAAGAAAAGGATGTGGGCCCCCCTGGTGGTGCAGTGGGTTGAGCAATGTTAAAAATATTGCAAATGTTAAAAAATATTGCAATGTTAAAAATATTGCTGTGAAGCTGTCCACAGCCTCTGCAACACGGGTTCTATTCCTGGCCAGCCAGGGAGATACCCACATGGCATGGCAGACCTCTCCTGTCGTGCCCGCTGTTCCCCTCAGCAGCATTTTCGGTCACCTGCCTGTTCTGCTCCCCGCCCTGTCTCTGGTGTATCCTCTCACCCTCCCACGCCTCTGACTGTACCCCAGTTCTTGTATAAATAAATAAATCTTTTAAAAAAGGATGTGTCTCCCACAGGAACATAGCTATCCCTTCTTATATTCCTTAAGTTTGTGTTGGTGAAACCCAATTAAAATCTTTGTTACTAACTATGTGTGATCATGAACTAGTTAGTCACCCTGCTCCAGGACAAATTTTGATCAGTAATTACAGACATCTCACCAGGATGAATAGCTTGAGATTTTTCATTAAAAAATAAAAAATGATGCCAAGGAAATATCATAAATTCATACATATTCTTTGTATTCACCTTTAAATAGAGATGATTCTAAGGTTCTTGAAAATTCAATTATATATCTCACAAAGTACAATTGCTATTACAACACTTTCACTTTTGAAGATTAATTATATTCCTCAAGCTTTGCTCCTTCAGTTAAGAATTTCCTGAAGCAGACATTTACTAGATATTACATTGTCAGAATTTAAAATTTTTAATCTTAATTATAAATTTCTACAAACTACTTTTCAAGCTATTGTGTTACAAGGTATGAAATGGATGCTGCTATGAATCTCTGCATATTTAAGTATGTGTCTGTAATTTTGGGCTATATTCTTATCTCCTAATAAGACACACGCTTGATTGTATTTGTAATCTTAGAAAATTGAAGTCAATTTCCGAATGAAGAAAACATTTAAAACTACATTGTGTTTGAGATGAATAGATCCCACATTTTGAAAAATGCAATCACTATGCAACTCATGATTCATTGAGTTCCTCTCCAGATCTCTGTTTCTTCTTGTCTATATTGCCAGCAGTATAGATTTTACTTCAGACATAAACCAACCTCTTTATCAATCTCATAACCTAGAAGGACTGCACAAGCTAAAAGTGTCCAGAATAAGCTTAGTTAACCAAGGTTCTTATTTATTTTTAATAAGCTAAGTTGTTCCTTTCAAAGACAGAATACTCTGGAGATTTTCCATGTATTGATAATCTCATTCTTAAACATAGTATTGTCAAACATATGTTTCTTTAAGAAGAGGATTGTAGCTTTAATAGATGTCTTCATTACTTCTTCTTGGAATACATAATTATTTACATTGTCTAAAATATAGTGCTACTTGTAAAAATATCTCCTTAATCAGTAAATAAGTGAAAATAATTATTCCATGATTATTTCTCAATGAAAAAAATGATGTATTATATCCTGATAGGAAACCAACATATATTTAGCATTAGAAATGGTGTTCTCAGAGCATGAAGTTTTAGAGTGACTACTGAAGAATTACAAGTAACAAAAAGTTAGCTACGATATTGACTATTTACAGAGATTCAAACCAAAAGCATAGAAGGTAAAATAATCACTTTAGAAAATATGAATCTGATTTTCTTTAGTTATGTGCTTTCGTGGAGATTTATGTGGGAAATTAACTCTTTCAACATATATGCATTGAGACACATCAACTGGACACACTATTCTGGGTGCTGGGAATAATAAGATGAGTTGGGCACATTCAAACTCTGCTCTTCCCATAACAAATAAGAAAAGGACATAAAAGGCATCCAAGTAGAAAGGAGGAATTAAAACTATCACTATTTAGAGATGACCTGATTTTATACATAGAAAACTGTAAAGATGGCACACAAAAATGCTATTAGAATAATGGAATATAGTAAATTTACAGGCTACAAAATCAATATACAAAGTGCATTTATATTTCTATATGCAAGAAGTGTATCCACAGAAAGAGAAGTTAAGGAAACAATCTTATCTATTATTTCATGGAAAATTATAAAATACTAGGAATAAATTTAACCAAGAAGGTGAAAACTGTATACATTGAAAAGCTTAAGACATTGCTGAAAGAAATAGATGGTACAAAAAAATAGAACAGCATTCCCAGTTCATGATTGGAAGAATTAACATTATTAAAATAGCCATTTTACCTAAAGCAAATAAATATTCAGTGCAATCCCTATCAAAATTCCAATGATATTTTACAGGTAAAGAACAAAAAACATAAAATTTATTTGGAATCAACAACAGATTCAAAGTAGGAAATACTATCCTGGGGAAATAGAACAAAGATGTTCTGAACTCAAACTATACTCTAAAATGATAGTAATCAAAACAACCTGGTATTAGAATAACAACAGACTCAGATTAGTAGAACAAAATTGAGAATCCAGAAACAAATTGACCCATATTTGGTGAACTAATTAATGCCAAAGTAGCTAGGAACATAAAATATAGTAGAAAGAGTCACTTCATTAAAGGGTATTATGGAAACTGAGCCACCCCCCCCCAAAAAAAAAAAAGACTCTGCTCTGTGGTACTTACCTTATGTGGTACATACCTCACTTTATTGCTTTATTGTACATCATTTTATTGAGCTTCACAGATAATGCTTTTACAGATAAGATGTGTGGCAATCCTGAAGTAAAACACTTACTTTATTTTATGTTTCTGTGTCACATTTTAGTAATTCTTATAATTTTTCAAACTTTCTCATAATCATTGTATCTGCTATGTTGATCCATGATCAGTGATCTTCAGTGTTACTATAGTAATTGCTTTGGGGCACCATGAATAACATCCATATGAAATGGAGGAATTAATCTATTATAGACTCTATGTGTCTTCCAACGCTCCACTGGCCAGCAATTCCCCCATTTCTTTCTTTCTCCTCAGGCCTCCCTATTCTTTGAGAGACTACGCTATTGAAATTAGGCCAATTAATAACCCTGAAGGCGCTTCTGTTTAAATGAAAGAGTCACAGATCTTTCTAAATCAAAATCTAATGAGCAGAGGTCAGTAATAAACAGCTACCAATGTTTTGAAGAGTCTCCCCCAGATCCCACAAAAAGGAGTTATCTTTTAATGCTATATCCACCACATAGAAGACACAAATATCAACAACATGGAGGCTGAGAATCGTGGAATGTTTCACTTTGAAACTTTATAAACTTGAACTGCTTTCTATTCTGTTAAGAAAACAATGACTAAGATATTTTGTTATAAATCTGAATCTACCATTCTAAGTATTATTTGATCTTCCAATATGTGTAACACACAATGATAGGTATGTGGGGGAATTAGAAAATAAAGTACAGTGTAAAGAAAACTGTGGGATTCCCCAGCCCTCCTTGTTCTCAGAGATGTTGTTTTGGCGCCCAGAGTTCCTGCTAGTCAAGCTAAAACTTGTCAGGCAGGGTGCCTCTCACCAGGGCAAAAGTCCTGGCATAAGGAACAAACTGGTAAACCAGTGTCTGCTGAAAACAGCAGGCAGACTTATGGCCAGATTAGTATAACCAGCTAGACTATCTTAACAGAAAGTTAAGTGAGAACAGGAACTAGAGATAGGATGCTTTCATCAGCAGGAATAGCAGAGCCCACAGGGCAACAGCCTCCATTTACTCCCCCATAGCTTGCATCAGACAATTATGCATCCCCAACACATATCCGCACCACATACAGATTATTATGCATCCCCAAAACACATCCCCACCAAGTACATTCCTCCACATACTTGCCCACCTTCTCAGAACCTGATCCTCAGTAAACGTGAGACTGCCCTTGTAAAGGGGCTATACTTCTTGGGGTGTAAGTCCCTCTAGGGCTACACTTCCTGAGGTATAAGCTCCTCTAGGTCTCTCTCTCTGCTTGGACTTTGAGTTGTCTTTCCTCCATCCCACACCACTCCCAACACTGCTGTCCTATGAGGCAGCAGAAAATCACTTTCTTCACATAGCAATGACTTAAAATGAGGTTGTGGGAAAAAAATATACATCATGATCATTAAATAACAAAATAAGTTAATACAAGATTCAGTGACAAAAATAAAGGGTGGCATACTTTCATAGAGGGAGTAAGTTATTGTGGACTAGAATATTCTATATGGGGTATGTGTGTGCGTAATGTATATTATATATGGTATATAGAGAAAACAGGTGAATTGATTAAATAAAACAAAAATAAACTTTTAGGCTATAAGACTAATTAGTTGTTACCAGAAGGACAGGGGTAGGAGGTGGGTAAATTAGTGAAAGAGGGCAATCGCATGGTGAAGGACTGGTGAATTTTATGTGATATATTCATACATACACTGATTTAAAATGACACAAAACTTAAACTTTCATAATGTTATGATGCAACATTTACTCCAATTTAAAAATTAGAAATAAATAAATAAATAAATTCTGACATACTTGTCAACACTAGAAATAAATAGTAAAGAAAGGGTCTCTTCACATCTACATATTGAATATTTGCCCCACTCTCTTCTTGATAAAGATATCAACAACTAAGTGTAAGTTATCATTAACAAAACTAAATATAGATTTCATCAAATTTTAGTTGTATAATATGAGGCATTAAAATTCATAATTTTTCGCATTTTAAATGTTTTTTTCCTGTCATCTCAGAGACACAGTTATGTGATATAATCGTCTCTTATTTGTTTTATTATGACCCCCCCTAAAAAAAAAAAAAAGATTGTCCATACAGGAAGATTTGGCATCATACCAAATTTACTGCACCACATATTTTTATTTTCATATAAGTAGATTTTTATACTATCTTCAAGTTTTCCATTAAAAATATAATAAGGTCATTTAATACTTTAGGTTACTTAATATATGTGGAATACTAAATTGGCTAATAGTGTGATTCTATTTCCTTTGCAATAGTTTAGTATTTCATCATCTCTAATTCCAACTGTGCTTAATGAGTACATTGCAAAAAATATGAATACTATAATTATTATAGTAAAAGAGACTGGAAATAAATATCAAAGCATAAATATCTTAGTCATTTAAAAGTCATTCTTCTATTATATCCCTTTCCTAATATGCTACAACCATTGTATCTCTAATTTTATTTGGCATTAGGGATCATTTTGAAGCACAATATATTTTCTATTTTTATAAATCAAAGGAGTTAAATAATATTATATATCAAATTCTCTTTATCCTTTCAGTGAGGAAGAAATAAGGGCAATAGAATGTACTGAGCACCTACTCAATAAAAGATCCTACACTTTTAAGCATAAATACCAATTTTTATTATCTTGCTTTGATTATTCCTACTCACTATGTTCTACAATATATTTGAGATGGCCAGGTTTCCCACATTTTTCCAGCTTGGTGGCATAATCCCATTCTTACTCTCCCTCCTCTCTACTTTAGATCCCATTACATATTGAGTTTTATCAGTATTTTGGTGGTAGGCGTGGTGTAGTAACACACTGGTAAAGGTGTAAACATGTACTCTTAAAACATACAGTATTATGAGCCAAAGTTAACTCAATTTTTAAAAAATACTTTTAATATTCATTCCTGTCATCTTCTTTAGCTTTTCCTCCCACCCATTTGGCAAAATCCCAAGTATCCACAATCGCTAAGCTTGCATCTATGTTAGAGAAGTCTATTATTAAAAAATAAATAAATAAATTACCAATAATAGTGAGGCAGATTGGAACTTCCCCATTTCACTGATTCCAATGATGCCAATAAAAATAATTCCAAATTTCTGAGCTCATAACAGTTCAAAAAGAAATGGGGGGAGTGGAGGTCATAAGAAAAGAAAGAAAAAAATCAAGCTCCTATTTAGTATTTTTAATTCTATGGAGGTTATCAGATTGTATAAACTTAAATAAAAATTTAATTTTATCAAGAAAAGTTGATATCCTAACCAGAGCTCTAGAAATCAATCTACCAAGGGTAAGATAAACAAATAAACATTATGATGATTCACTGTTTGATATAAAAACCATTTGCAAAGACTGCTACTAAGCAACCCTCAATTAATTTTATTGATGTACCTTGTATGTGGTTTTTACTTATGAACCCAATCTGCGAAAAAACAAATTGACAACTTCTCACATTGTTTTTGTTTGTTTGTTTGTTTGATTTAGCCTGAGGGCACTTAAGTCATCATTATAATTCTACACATATGTAATAAATGTTGGATCTTAAAATCTGTTCATTTTCCCCCATTGGCCACTAATTGTCTCATTCGCCATAGCTTTATCTGTGTTGCAGTAATAAGATTCGGCTCATCTATCAACTAATTATGCAATAAATCTTTCTTACCCCTATGTGAAAAAAACTGAAATTTTAAAAACATAAATTTCTTCATAATTATAATAAATTCCTAAACTCTGTCAACAGTTCTAACTAAATCTAAGTTTTCAGCACATATTTATTAATTTTTTTTTTTTAATAGAGGCATGCTTATTTATTTATTTATTTGTTTGTTTGTTTGTTTTTTTGTTTATACATGCACTGGGTACAGCCAGAAGCACGGGAGGGCGAGAGAATTCACCAGAGCCAGAGCGGGGAGCAGAGCAGGCAGAAGGACTGAAGTACACTGCTGAGGGGAGCAGCGGGCGGCAGGAGAGGTCTGCGCGCCATATGGGACCCTCCTCCGGTGGCCGGGGAGCAGCCGGGGGATCGAACCGGCGCCGCAGACGCTGCGGGCAGCTTCGCAATCCAGCGCTCAACCGCTGCGCCACTGGGGAGGCCCTATTTATTAAATTTTTTGTTGAGAATTAGCTTATAACATTATGTATAAGGTATACAGCATTAAAAATCAACATCTGTATATCTGTATACATTTTGCTCGCTATTGAAAGTCTTGTTTCCATTCTTCACCATACAATTGATCCCATTTATTGAATCTGCCCAACTCTCATATACCTTCCCTTCTGGTAACCATCAATTTATTTTTATAGAGTGTAAGGTGGGCTCCTAATATTTTTTATCTTTCACATATGAATGAAATCATAAGGAGCTTGTCTTTCTCTGTCTGCTTATTTCACTTAGCATAACACTCTCTAGGTCCACCCAAGTTGTTACAAATAGCATCGTTTCATCTTTATAGCAGAATCGTATTCCATCATTTGTTGTGGGCATTTAGGTTGTTTCCATCTCTTGGTTATTGTGGATAATGCTGTGATTAACATAGGGGCACTAATCTCTTAAAATTAATGTTTTTACGGTTTTCAGGCAATGTCCAGAAGTAGGACAGATGCATCATTGGGTATTTCTATTCCATATTATTTTCTATAATAGTTATACCAATTTACATTACCAGTAACCAGTAACAGTGTATGAGTGTTTGTTTCCTTTTCTGTGTGTCCTCTCCAATATTTATTTATTTTCTTTTTGAGAACAGCCAATGTCACATTGTTGTTTTATTTATATTTCCCTAACAATTGGAGATGATGAACATTTCTTCTTGTGCTTGTTAGTTAGCTATCTAAGTTTATATTGAAGAAATATTTATTCATATATCTGTCCATTACTTAATCAAATTGTTTTGTATAATTTCTATGTATTTTTTGGATATTAATCCCATGTCAGATGTGTGCTTTGCAAATATCTTCCATTCAGTAGAATACATTTTAGCTTTGATGACAGCTTCTTTCAATGTGCAGAAATTTTTACTTTGATATAGTCAGGCTTTATTTTTGCTTTTGCTTTCCTTGCTGTTGGAGTTCAGTCCACAAAGATAATTGTAAGGATAATGTCCTGTAGAGTTCTGATGAAAACTCTGATGATAACCTGAGAGGAGTACCTTTATATCTTAGTGCTTTTCCCTACACATCTGCCCTGTCACCGTTAATCTTTCTTTGTCATGTATGCTTGATAGTTTCACCAATATGAATCTTGGTGCTGATGTCTTTGCTTTTAAATAATTAGGTGCTGTTCATAGAGTCATATATTAAATTCCTTCCTCAGACTTGGTAAGTTCTATCTTTACACTATATTACATACCTAGTATATAACATATACTAGATATATAATATATAATGTATGTTTAATATATTATAAACAAATGGAATATCTAATATGTAAAATATATAACATATTTAAAGCTACTATATCTTTATTTTTAAAAAGATTTATTTATTTATGCATATAAGAAATGGGGTACAGGCCAGAGGTGTGGAAAGTGAGAATATTTACCAGAGACAGAGTGGGGAGCAGAATAGGCAGACTGACTGAAAATACACTGCTGAGGGGAGCAGTGGGGGAGACAGGAGAAGTCTGTTGCGCCATGTGGGTAGTAGTTCCCTGGTCGTGGATCAAACTCGTGCTGCAGAGACTGCGGATAGTTTCAGTGCTGTGCTTAATCCTTTGCACCACCCGGGAGGCCCTATTATGTCTTTAAATACAAAGTCCCTCCTCCTTTAGCGCGGGCTCTCTCTCTTCCCCTTCTAACATACATATTACCACTATGTTGCCTTTCCCAATGGAATTAAATGACTCTGGTAGCATTTATTTACCTATTTATTTAATTTTACATCTATTCTCTCTGTTCTTTTGTCAGATTCAATTCTAGGTTTCTATCTTTAAGTTCATGATTTTTCTCTCCCATGAATCTCTTCCATTTCCAATGTTTTTTCAAGCACTCTTCATATCATTTGTTGAATGTGTCACATTCTGAATCTCTGTTAGTTTCCTATAGCTTAAATCTCTTAATATGAGTACTCTATAATAAGAGTATTCTTCTGTCTATTAATTTTGAGTTTTTTGAATGGCTTCTGAGTTTCGTGTATTTCTTTGACAATTATTTTGAATTTACCATTTGTTAGGTCATAATCTTCTGTACCTTTAAGTGTGATATCTGGAGATTTGCCCTTTTCTCTTTTTTTGATGTCGTATTACCTTTAAGCTTTTAGTGGCTTTTTGGTATATTCCGTGGTCTGCACATTGGTTTGTCTATCACCTTTTTTGTCACTTTTTTTTAATTGAATAGAAACTTAATAATTAGCTGCTCTTTTTCTTTTTCAGTAGGTGGTGCTATGGCTTTGTCTTTCAGTTACTGCTAGCAGCACTGTAGGGTACCTGGAATGGTGGACAAGCTGCTGCTATATCACCTGCGAGGGGAAGGGTGTGGAGGAGGCCAATTGTTCATGTGAATGGGCAGTAGAGGCCCAGTTTGTATGCATACCCCATTTTCCCCCCTTCTCTTTGGAGTCCATGTTCTTTCCTTTTTTTTTTTTTTTTGAAAGATTTATTTATTTATGCAAGCAAGAGCCAGGATACAGGCTAGAGATGTGGGGGGAGGGGGGTGAGAGGATCCACCAGAGACAGAGTGGAACAGAACAGGCAGAGTGACTGAAATACACTGCTGAGAGGAGCAGGTCTGTCTTGCCATGTGGGTTTTCTTCCTGTCCAGCGGGGGATCAAACTTGTGCTGCAGAGGCTGTGGATTGCTTCATAGTGCGGTGCTTAACCCTTCACGCCACCTTTGGAGTCCATTTCTGAAAAGAAAATGCCAGCTGTCCGTGTATTTCAGGTTCACATCAAATTTGCTCTTGATGTCCTTCCTGCAGGTACCAATCCAGTGGGAGAAGGAAGATGGGGTACTTGTATTTGAGAGCCCTTTCTCTGTCACCCTTCTTACTGGGTTCCTGGCCTGTGTAGTACACTTTATTTCTGTCATTTTGGAATTCATCTGGGCCAAGGATATGGAGCTCACCACCACCACCACCCTTCCCTCCCCCACCCCCCAGTTTGTCACTCTAGCAGCCTTGCCATTTCTGTCCCCTCAAAAATCATGCTTCTGCACATCCTGTTCCATTCACACATATGCATGGACCTCTCTGGCAGATGAATCCTTGTTTATCTATAATTAATTCATTAATTGTACATTTAAAGGGAGAAATAAAGGAAGTTTCTTACACTGCCATCATGCTGACACCACTATTTAATGTGTATATCACCAAGCAGAAAATAAAAAGATGCTTTTATTAGCAAAAGAACAAATGACAGTAGTTACAATTAATCTAAAATCAATCACGAATTCACTACTGAGTTTTCTTTCTGATCATTCCAACATAATTTATTTAGAAAGTCAGTTCTACCTAATTATTATATTAAAGATTTAAAAGCTTAACTTTATATCTCTTCAGTGTTCATGCTTGATGATCATTTTTCTCTTAATTACATTTCCATTTATCCTGTTCTCTTTTTATAATCTTTAACACTGCCCGCACCCACCCCCACACACACACACACACACACACACACACACACACACAGAGAGAGAGAGAGAGAGAGAGAGAGAGAGAGAGATTCAATCAGCCTCTAAAACCTCTTAGATCCACTCACAAGAATTTCTACCATCACTCATCTCTTTTCTATGTCATCTGCCACAAACATAATTTGTATGTTCACTAACTATTAAATGGCAAACTACAATAACCACTAATGAATGTAGTTATTTTTAGCTTTTGGAGTGTTTTATATTCGTTTGAAATTCTGATCAGTTTTAGATTCTCTTGCCATAAAAATCACACACACATACAAAAAAATCCTTATATAGTTTTTAATGATTAGCAGAGTTATGGAAGTCAGACCACAGGTATTACTTTGAACATTTATACTTATTCCCCTCACTTCCAATCTATTTCTACCCTACTGCCACTCTAGCCCTTGTAATGTACTGATAAATCATCTTAATTTTCTCAAAACATTTGCATAACCACCACACTATTTGTTGAATTAAGTCTAAATCTTTATTCTGGATTCAGAAGTCAGTAAAAAACGGCTTTAATTCTAGAGAGATTCACCATTACTTCACTTTGTGCAAACTTTGTTCTAGTCCAAATTGATTCACATCAAATTTGCTCTTGATGTCCTTCCTGTGTTAATTTTCTCTGCTTAAATGCTCTCCACTCCAATTAAAATATACAGTGCCTAGATACCAAACCAAGGGATTCTGAATTTATCAGTTTGGGGTACAGCATTAAAGGTTAACGCTTTCCAGTTGTCTCTAATGTATAGTAAAATTTGAAAACCACTGATGCACATTATCTAATGCTCCACTCTTTCAGTTCTTTATCCAGCTAAATAAACTTCTCCTTCAGCTCCATGTATGTAGGAAAGAAAGGTAATGCTTTCTTAAACAGGATACAAAGAGTCAGTTATTGAGAAAAAGATTATTCAATTAGACTTGATTAAAGTGAAAATTTAAATTCATTAAAAATACAAACCTGGAAAAAGATATTTATAATAAATTTATCTGGCAAAGTGCTCATATTCAAAATACATTGAAAATTTCTACAAATTAGTAAGAAGGTGGAAAGGCAAAAATTTAAATGTGTAAAAGATATGAACAGTCATTTCACAAATGAAAGTACACTTACCTAAATGATTAATGATAAAATAGAGTAGTGGTCAAAATTATGAATCCCAAGGGCATGAAAATATGAATTATATGATACTATTGCAAATTGAGAATAATGAATAAATAGTTTGGACTCACAAAGTGGTGGTAAGCAATTTTAGATCTAGAATTCTCTTACACTGCTTATTTAAATCAATGTACAATCACTTTGAAAACCATTTGACAATATCAAGTTAAACACAGCTGAATATTTATATTTGTATATATACACAAATACATATATATTTATTTGCTCTCTATATGTTTGTATACATATATGCATATGTAGCAACTCTACCCTTAGGTATCAATCCTAATAACACACAAACACACACACTAGTCAGGTAAATACATTATTCAAAATAGCCAAATAGTGACAAACATACCAATTTCACTGTATAGTGATTGGACAAATTATTGCTATATGCAATAGCATGGAACATTTCTCAGATATAATGCTGAATGAAGGAAGTCAGAAAAAAGAGTGTTTTCTATGTAGTTTCACTTACATGAATTTCAACTGGCCAAATAGAAACATGGTAGTGAAAGTCAGCATCATAGTGACTTTTGGATGGAAACAGTCACAGGAGATACTACCTGACAGAAACTTGAAAAATCTTCAGGAATGCTAGAGTGTTCTATCTTGATTTGGGTGATGGCCACACAATTTTGTTCAATTTAGAAAACATACTTGAGCTATACACTTAACTGAATGTATGTTAAATGTTTTATTATGATATTTTTAAAAAGGCAAGAATATCTATGTATATATAAATATCATAAGGGCAGAATTTTAAGAGAGATTACTGTCTGAAGAACACATCATGTAAAAAACAGAGATATCATTTTAGAAAATTCTCATTCTAAAATGGTGGACATTTTTCGAGAATATAATTATGGCATTATGTTTTAAAAGATTATATTTGGCAATAATGATCCATGTGGCCCTTGTCACATAGATGAGAACCATGCATGTGAGTGTAAAACAGGAGTTGAATGGGTATATGTAAATTTTTCCTAGCAAGTACTGATAAATGAGCTTTGCCCATTTTCTTGCAGTTGGAGGTAGAGGCAGGCAATTAACTGACTTAATCTCATACATGAGATTTAGTGTGAGGACACCATATTTCCTTAATGAACATCTTAACACTGCATGACATACACCTCAGTAACATCTTTAAAGACATATCACCCAAGGCAGTGATAGTGAAGGCAAAGATAAACAGCTCGGACTACATCAAATTAAAGAGCTGCTAAAGATGGAGCTTCCATATGATCTAGCAATTCTACTCCTAGGTATTTACCCAAAGGACACAGAAACATTAATTCAAAAGGGTACCTGCACCCCTGTGTTTATAGCAGCACTATTTACAATAGCTAATTTTGGAAACAACCCAAATGCCCAAAAATAGATGACTGGATCAAGAAGATATGGTACCACACACAGCTGTTATATTCCAGAAAAAACATGGTGACAGTTAAAATGTAAGTGGTTGCTGAAGGTTGGGTGAGAGTCCGGAATAGGTGGGGAAGTTTTAGGGCAGTGAAAATACTCTATGATGCTATAAATATGTGTACATGTTATACATGTATATATATTATACAAATAATATTATACTAATATATTTTATACATACTTAACATATTATACATAAATAATAATACATACATATAATGTTTTTGTAGGATGTACAACATAAGAATGCATCCTAATATAAACTATGGATTGCGGGTGATAATGATGTATCAATAAGTTCATCAATTTTAATAAATGTGCTGCTTTGGCAAGAGATAATGGGTAATCTGGTTAACCTTAGATTTAATACTATATCAGGAGTTCACAACATCTTCAAAAGTAAAAACATTGTAATAAAATATATTTAAATAAATAAATAATTTTTTAAAAAGTAAAAACACTGTTTTCATTTTTTCTTCTCTAAATAGCTAGTTATTAATATAATAAATACCTATTCCACATTTTATCACTTTTGCTTATAATATATTCATCTTCTTTCTGGGAGTAAAAAATACCAAATCAGCCTGCAGACAATAACTGATTTTAAGGCACTGTACAACATCCTGCAAGCAGCATTGTACAGATCAGTGATTTTAACACTCTCTAATGTTTACTTTTAAAGTATTTATACTATGAATAATATGACCTAAAAGATTTTATATGCTCTAATTGGCAGAATTTTGTTCAAAGAAATTTTAACTGATTAAGAAAGAGAAAGAGTTGGGGACTAAAATAATAGAGGAAAAAGAAGACTCATAGCCCACAGTTTCCCCTCAAAATAGTTTCCAAATATGAGACCCCTTAAATTATATTGTAACCCTTCCCTCTGGAGTCTTGACCTGCAGTTTGTGAAATACTGGCATTGATATATGAAATACAGAGATAATGCAAAAAACTCATTTTACCAGATAGCTTCACCTTCTGCCCCCATCAATCATATTATAAAATCTGTCAACAGGAAGCAAATTGCCTGGCTTAAATTTCCCCCTCTCTCCCTTCACTTGGTCATGTTAAAAGAAGTGTTAATGGCCAATATAAGTGCCAATGGTAAACAGAATTAAAAATATAGACCCACCAGTCTATTTAGTCTCTATGAAGCTATATCGCAAGGCTTTTGATGGAAAAAATAAGGATATCTTCTAGATTTTATTATGCTCTGAAGAAGACAAGATTATTTTCTGGGCCTTCCCTGGTGGCGCAGCGGTTGAGCACTGGGCTGCGAAGCTGCCCGCAGCCTCTGTAGTGCTGGCTGGATCCCTGACCACCAGCGAGGGTCCCACATGGCGACTGATCTCTCCTGCCGCCCACTGCTCTCCTCAGCAGTGTGTTTCGTCAGTCTGCCTGTTCTGTTCGCCACTCTGGCTCTGATGAATTCTCTCAACCTCCCGTGCTTCTGACAGTACCCAGTGCTTGTATAAATAAATAAATAAATCTTAAAAAAAAAAGATTATTTTCCAATATAAGTGTGTCTCTTTTACCTTTTCTTTGCTTTCCTAGTCCTCAGCTTTTCAGCCAATCTTTTCATCCAACTTTCTCTCTCTCCTTATTTCTATGAAATCTAACATGATAAGAGTTGCAAATAAACTTGAAAGAAAATATTTTAGTTAAATGAAACTAGTAAATTCTATATTACTGAACTTTTCAATTAGTTAATGAATAATTATTGTTTGCATACTGTCTGACAACACCATGCATTCAGATGCTGAACATGGTTGACAAAACAGTTCCTTTCCTCATGCAGTTTATACTCAACAATGAACAAAGAAGGGAAAATGTTGTCCCTGTATTAACTAGTTATTGTGAAACTGTTAAGTGCAAAATATTGGGAGCAGATTTTCAAAGTGCTGGTGAAGTGTATAATATGGGGATTCAGCTTATTTGAGTGCATTAAGAGTTGTCAGCATAGAAATGTTTATATTTAAATTTGAAAAGGACCTCCATTTAGAAAAGGTGCAAGAGAAGGCACAGAATGCTACAGGAAGAAAGAGCAGCTGAATGAAAGCCACTGAGGCAGAAGAAAATGCAAAAGAAAGTGTTCAGGAAATGAGAGAATGCCAGAGTAGTTGGCATGAAATGAGCATATAGTAGAGCTGTGCCTGTGAGCATGGAGAGACAACTAAAGGTTTTGGAACTTTTGGGGATTATTTAAAAAGAAAGAAAAGGAAAAACACCATTTAACATAGAAATGAAATGCTCAAGTCTGCATTTTTAGAAAATCATTTATCCTGGCTACTGCTTGGGGAATGGAGAGAAGGAAGCAGAGTGAATGTGGCTGTGATGCTTGGTTAGGGACATAGACAATGAATACAGACAGAAATGAATAGATTCGATAGTTTTTTAGGTGGTGGGATCTATAGAACATAGGAATGTACTGAACTGGGCATTGAAGATAAGACAGGAATCTAGAATTATCCTTCAAATTTTGAATTACAGATATGATATACAGTAAAGAGTTTTATTGAAATTGGGAAAATTTTAAGGAAAAGTTCTTTGATGGGAAAATCTGTATCTTAGAATAGATTTTCCTGAAAGAATTTTAACTACTCTTCTTAGGAACCATAAGAGTTCTAGGTAGATGATTAGGACGGTCCATTTCTCTCTAAATCTTCCCAATTCTATATGAAAATCTAAGGCACTTAAAATATCAGAATCAGGCCTCCCCGGTGGCTCAGCGGGTTGAGCGCAGCGCTATGAAGCTGTCCACAGCCTCTGCAGCACAGGTTCGATTCCCAGCCGGCCAGGGAGAGTCCCACATGGCGCGGCAGAGCTCTCCTGTCTAGCCTGCTGCTCCCCTCAGCAGTGTATTTGGGTCCCTCTGCCTGTTCTGCTCTCTGCTCTGTCTCAGCTGAATTCTCTTACCCTCCCGCACCTCTGACCTGTACTCCAGTGCTTAAATAAATCTTCAAAAAAAATTCTTAAAAAAAAAAAAAATGAAATATCAGAATCATTTTCAAATATGCAGGTTCTCAGTAATTTTTCTCATGAAGGGAAAAAGTTGTGTTTAAAGAAATGGCTGGACAAGTGTCTTATTTTTTACTAAGAGAGAAATTTCTAGTAGTAGAAATAATACCATCAGGAAATATCAAGAGTTTTTAATCACTTTTCCCATAAATCCCTCTTTCTACTGATTCTGCCATTGTAATTTTCAATTTTGCCTGATAATTCTATGCACTTTACATTATAGGCTGTAATTTAAATCTTCCCCAGACACACTAGCCCTAAAGATGCCAGTTGCTTGCTCCAAACTTCTTTATGAAACAAAAATCAATTTTATTATCTTGAAAAAAATTTTGCCAAACTACAACTATAGGCTTGGGCTTAGTAATGCAAAAATTAATCATTCAAGGTGACAGTCCCACATGGTGCACAGAACTCTCCTGCCACGCCTGCTGCTCCCCTCAGCAGTGTACTCCGTCAGTCTGCCTATTCTGCTCCCCGCTCTGGCTCTGGTGAATTCTCTCACCCTCCCATGCTTCTGACTGTACCCAGTGCTTGTATAAATAAATAAATAAATAAATCTTTAAAAAAATTAAAAAAAAAATTTATCATTCAAGTTTAATATAACGCATATTTTTTGCAAAGCAGTCTGGTAAATGCTGAGTTGAAACAAAAAGTGTTAACTTTTATCTCACAGTGATTAAAATCTCTATGGATTGACAGCAAAATGCTTCATATTCTTTGGTGGGAGGTGAAACAAGTATGAAAACTAGCCTTCAGTTTTAGATTAATTAAATAATATATATCATTAAACACTTCTATAATAGTGCTACAAGAATGTTACTAGCTTACACAGTGGTCTTTTCCAGTAATAAAAGGAGAAATAAGATAAAATCTCAGGGATCTTAGCATCTTAATTTAGAAGTATAGTTGAAAGCTTACATTTGCTAATTCAATACAGAGCGAAATCTCAAAAAGTGTATACATGCGAATACTTATAAGCTGATCAGTAAATCTATTGATCCCACTTGGTATGTCTCCTCAGTATCATCACCTTCACTCCCTGCTAACCTTGAGTGTTCATGAATGTTAAGATGCATGTTAATGTCAGTAACTGTGAGGAAGAAATATGTTTTTACTGTTACTTCTAAAGGAGAATACTAGTACATCTTGCCCACACTTTGAAAGCTATTTTCCAGTGATTATCCAATTCCATTCAGATTTTATGAGAACTTCATATAACATGCACATTATTTATTTAAGAAATCACCATCTTTTTACCAGTAAATAAAAATGGGATAAAATCTTAGGGTTGGGGGCCTCCCTGGTGGCACAAGGGGTTAAGTCTCAGCACTACGAAGCTATCAGCAGCCACTGCGACATGAGTTCAATCCCAAGCCAGGGAGCTAACCCACATGATACAGCAGACTTCTCCTGTCTCACCCACTGCTCCCCTCAGCAGTGTATTTTTAGTCAATCTGCCTGTTCTGCTCCCCGCTCTGTCTGGTGAATCCTCTCACTCCCTGCACCTCTGGCCTACCCCCCAGCTCTTGCATGCATAAATAAAAATAAATCTTAAAACAATAAGATGAAATAACTAACAACTGTAAGGGTTTTGCCCCTCTCCACTTTGAGACCCAAAGGGCTGTTGACAAGGCTACCGTGAAGATGAAGAACATTCTCCTTTATAATCAGTGTTTGTGGATAGAATCAGGTATCAAAAAGAGCAGGAAGTTCAGCTTAGAGCCAAACCAAGGAATTCATCAGTTTATACCAAAAGCTTTTGGGGAAAAAAGTGAATGATGAGAGTTAGAAAAAGGCATTTTGGTAAGACCCTAAGTGTCAATGTGTTGAAAGATGCCAGTGGGAAATCCAAAGTCATTGGCTTTTTGACTTATGAAAAACATGAGGATGCTAAAAAGGTCATGGAAGAGATGAATGGAAAATAAATCCATTCAAGTCATATTTGTAGGGTACATACAGAAGAAAATGGAATGGCACACAAAGTTGTAATGGAAATGAACTGAAATGAGAGAAAAAATCATTATCAGGGGTGGATATCTGCAACAAAACTTGGATGACACCACTAATGATGAGAAGTCAAGGGAAGAGATTCTCTTTTTGGAACAATCACCACATACTAAAGTAATGCTAGAGGATGGAAGATGCAAAGGGTTTGAATTTGTCTGTTTCTCTTCTCCTGAAGAAGCAACCAAAGCAGTCACTGAAATGGATGGAAGCATTGTCAGCTCTAAACCACTGTCTGCTGTCTTGGCTCAGAGGAAGAAAAGAGAAAGGCTCATCTGACCAACCAGTATATGCAGTGGATGGCTAGTATGAGAGTACTCCTTGCCAATGCCATCTTACATTTGTTCCATCCTACAGCTGGAACACGGTTCCAGCCAACTGGATGCCAGCAGTTTCACAAGCTTGGGAAAGACCTCCATATTAGATACCTGACCAGTTAGCACAGATGACACCTAATGCATGTTGGCAGCAAGATGGAAGACCCTAAGGCTTCCAAGGAATGCGAAGTGCTATATGCCAGTGTGAGCTTCATCCAATCTTTGCCATCTGGTTCCAACTGGCAATGTTCTGGCGTCCCACAGAGCTAGGTCTGAGTGCCCAGATCACTTGGCTATGGACTTTGGTAGAAGTGGTGCCACCCAGGAAAGGATGATGGAGAGCTGCCAGTCTAGAGATGTTCCCACAGCTGTGCAAAACTTACGGTTGCTGCCACTGACTCTTGGGCTTTTGCCCCATACAAACACACTTCAAATGTCCAGAATCTTCACCCTGACATACAAAACCTGCACACATACCATCCTGCAGTTCATGTGCAAGGGCAGGAGCGCCTGACTACCTCCAGACTGACTGTAGCACTCCTCCAGGAACAAAAGCAGAAGCTGGGAGAACATTAGTTCCTGCTCATCCAAACAATGCATTTTAACTAGACTGGGGAAATCAGTCTGCTGGAAATCCACAGCTCCCTGCTGCTGCACATATTGGAGTCCCTCAAGTCTCTCCACTTTAAAGTGGAAGAATCCGTGCCAGTTCATCAAGTTCAACATGCCAAAAAAGAAGCTGCCAAGAAGGTGGGCACTACTGCTACTACTGTGTCTTAGAAAAGATAAAAAACAAATCAAAAGTCAAATATGTGTATGTGGGTTTTGATTTTTGTTATTCAGAAGTTGGTTTTATTTGACGTTCCAAAGCCTTAAATTTCACAATAAGGAAAAAAAAATCCCATAAAAAAGAAAGAAAACTAACGCCGATGACAAAAGCTAGAGAAAAAAGATCAACTTACCTTACAGGGTAGAAGGGAGTAGCATAATATTTTTCAAGTGCAAAAGCAAAAAGGGAGTCCTACACACAATAACACTTTTCTTCAACAATGTAAGGGAAAACAAGATATGACTAGATGAAGGAAAAGTAGGAAAATCATTACCAAATAACACCACATACAAAAATTATGAGTAAATAAAATAGGCTTTCATTCTCCTCAGTATTCTTAAATTACAACTAGTAGTTGAAGAAAAAAATCTAACATTGTCTGATGTGGATTTACTTGTATGTAGAGGAAATTTTTTATAATTATAAGTGGGGACGATAAAGGGAGATAAAATTTCTATGCTTCATTCAAACTGCTGAGGTGACGTCACTAGTACACTGAGATATATCACAGTATAGTGATAGTATAGACATTATAGGATAGGTAACTATAATACAAATATATAAATACAATATATACATATTTACATGCATATATTCTCATGTATGTGTGTGTATATATATGTGTGTGTGTGTATATATATATATATATATACATACAGAGCAACCATTAAAAATCCACACAGAAAAATACACTCAACATCATACAGTACAAAATCCTGCCATTTCCAATATTTGCAACAATAGAGTAGGACCTAAAAGGTTTGTATTCTGTGAAATAAGTCAGAATGAAAAAGACAAACATTTTATGATTTCACTCATATGTGGTACATAGAGAACCCAAACAAACAAATGAACTACTAATAAAACAAAAATAAAATTTTAGAATATAAGACCAAATTAGTTACCAGAAGGAAAGGGTGGAGGAGGTGAGTAAATCAAGTAAAAGGAGTCAGTTGTATGGAAAGAATAGAACTGAATTTTTACTATCAAACACAATGATACATATACACAGGCTAATTTATAATGATGCACACCCGAAACTTACATAATGTAATTTACTTCAATATTTTTTTAAGTCTACATTAATCTAAATGCTACTCTAATAATACAAATGAAATATGTCAAAGTTTGAGGTATATCACTAAAGCAGTCCTAAGAGGAAAATTTATAGCACCAAAACTAAAAGATGTATGTGCCTATATATGAGTATAGTATATATACATGTACCCTGTACACATAGCATGCAACATCCATACATCCATACATACATACATATTCTAAAAGTTAATAGATTGAAACTTTTAAGGGTTATAATTTAAATATATTTTAAATTTTAAGTTACATTTATACATGTACTTATATGTGTTCTTACATAATAAAAATACACATACATACATTAAAGATATATCTTTAAATATATTTAAAATACAACCCTTATTTTTGATCTACTAACTTTCATTTTTTTTGTATTTTATATCTTTTTAAAATTTATTTATTGCCATCGTGGTTCTTTTTTAACAATATTTGATTTCTCACCTCAGGTGTAATGCCCATTAAACTCCCAGCACCACATCACCAGGAAGCTGTCACCATAGTGCCTTGTACTCTTCCCTCCTGTTTTGACCCCTCTTCCTCCCTCTCCCCTGCTGTATGTCTTGGATTTATAATTTGCCTGCAGGTTTTTCCTCTTTTTCTTCTTGTTTGGGTTCCCTATATTCCTCCTATAAGTGAAACCACCCCATACTTTTATTTTTCCATCTGACTTATTCCACTGAGCATAATCTGTTCTACCTCCATCCATGTTGTTGCAAATGGCATGAGTTTATCATTGATCCATTGACTTTAAAACAACAAATTTTATATAAGAATAATTTTATTATTTTTTATTAGTTAAGAAAACTAAACCTGATACATTCAGCTCCAAAGGCTGGAGTGTTTATGTTATTAATTGATGTCCTGCCTCTTGTTGCCTTGTTAGTGCTTAAAATATCCCAAGTCTAGTCACAGCACTGTAATAATGGAGATTCATCATAAACTGAGATTTTGGGTATATGAAATATCTACTTACCAAAATCAACTTAAACAAACCTCTTTATACTCTTTTTTTCCATCATCCTCTCTCTACAATCATTATATTCACTGATGGCTATGGACTGAACCAAGAACACTGATTTAACAAATTCGATGGGAAAGTCATGGAGCTTGGAGCATTCAAATTAGGGTGCTATTGACTAGAGCAGCAGGAACATGAGAACATTCTCAGGACCATCAAACAAGCCCAATTACAGTAAATGGCAATGGATAAAACCTTGTTTATAGACTAATATTGTCAAAATTCACTATGTATCCCGTAATAGAAATTTGGTACAGTACGGAAAAGGAACATTAGTGTAAAAAAATTGAAGATTCTGAATGAAACTTTGGATATTTTTAACAGTGAAGTACCAATGCTAATTGCTTATTTTGACAAATATGTCTTTAGTTATGTAGAATGTCAACAAAAAAGGGTAAAAGGATGAAGTGCTTTGGGAACTCCCTGCACTGCTTTTGTACCTTTTTTTAAAGACCTAAAAATAGTACATAGTCTCAACATTTTATTAATAAAAGATAACATTGAAATAATATGTGCAAAGAGAAAACTTGGTAGTAAGGGCTTTGAAGTATGAAGTTGTCATTCTAGCAAAGACTGAATACAAGGGTGAGGAATATGTGGATTTAAAGGAAATATGCCAGAAGAGACTGAAACTACTTTTTTAGTTACACTGGTTAATGATTATCTGCACAGTATGAGATCAAGAATGAAATCAGGAATAATATATTTTAAACAATTTTACATAGATAATAATGGACATTCATTTATTTTTAGTATAGTTATAGCTTGGTGTTGCCCAAGCTTGCCATATGTATTAGAAGTTAACACAAAGAAGCTTCAAAGTTCTCATCAAGAAAAGGACATTTGTATGCAAATATGAAGAAAGTTAAGGGAAATTGTAGAATACTTTGACTAAATGACTACTGTCTTTTATCTCTGAAGTTCCTGTGGCAGGCCACGCAGTTTGAATTAAGTTTTACCTCCAATATGAATTCAATTTTTCCTGCAGCTTGATATTTAGAGTGCCCCAAAAATGAAATCTCTTCCAGCCACTTACCAAAATTTCCTCTGTTAAGCAGAGATTATAGTTCCTTTAGGAAAAAAAAATTACAAGTCCAGCAATGTAATGTAATAAGGTCAGAAAATATGTACAATTTGATTCAAAATTGGAAAACAAGAGTGTGGCCAGCACTTAATGTCATTTTGTTCTCTCAGGGAATTAGATGCTGAGCAAAATTAATGTCAGCTGGCAATATCCTTGCCCTAATACAATCAGTGGTGGATTGTCCCTGTGTATTTTGAGGTGCCAGTTCCCAAATGTATAGTTCTAAAAATTGAGGATCTTTTTTTAAGATTCCAAAGCAGTATTCAGAGTAGAAATAATAAGGAAATGATGACTACAATTTTAAAAACAGAAATAAGTATTCAATTGCAATTTCTTTATAGAACATGCAGTAACTCATAGAGATATTCCAAAGAAGATGCCATAAAACATTAGATTAGGAAGTAATTGTACAAATTGAGATAATATGTATTTAGAGACTATTTTTTCTCCCCTTAAGAATAGCAGATTCTACTACACAAAGAATGAATAAAATAAACAGCTAGTCTTGGTAGAATTGCATTCCATGAATGACACTTGTTGGTACTATTCTTTTTAGAAATCTTCTCAGGAATAGTCAATCCTAATAGATAATTCTACATAAGACAATCTTTATACCTTTAGATCACATACTATGATAAGCAAGTTATGGAGTCCAACAATTACTTTATATATATTGATAATTTATTCATTAAAGAAATTAAATACTAAAATCCAATTTTATAAAAGCATATACTCTAACTTTGACATGAAAGTGATTTGTATATATCTACAATACAATCTACATTGTATTCTTCAAAACATTAGAGGAGTGATCCAATAAATGTGAATTTACAAGATAATATATTTTTTGTGTCTCTAAACTTTATTGTCTTCAGTAAATTCACAACTGAAAGACATTAAAATTACAATATTTTAGGGTAACATGCTAGTGTATTAGGATAATTTTTAAATATCTAAATCATTAGTTCAATTCTATTTAGACATCACAAGTCTAAGAGACTTTTATTAACCCATAATTTCATATTAAAATAGTACAAGTGACTTAAAAATGTAGAAGCAGTATTGAAGCAAATAGGATAAACGCTCAGTGGATTTCCGCCCACAGCAACCCAAAACGAAGCCTGATAACAGACTCAGCAGGGTCTGATGCAGTCAAAAGCCAGAAACCTATGAAAAACAAGATATATAAGGCATCCTGAAAAAGTATTCCTCAGGTATTTCCCTGGAGATCCCCTCCCCTATAGGAGCTGTTTTCCTGCTCTAATAGGTCTGATTTTTTTTCACACTATTCTGAATTTTGTGGTTACATACTGAGCAGCTCGCTCCATTCTTTGGAAGTCGAATATGTTTAGGCAGGTTTATGAATGAAACTTCCCTGATTTCAATATGATGAGATAAACTCAATGCCATGAAAAAGAAGTTTTACAGGTATAACAGGCTGGTGTTCACTTCTCCATTAGGATAGGACCCTCTACAGGATCAGGAAATGTTTATCTGTGTTTTATTCAGCACCGTATTCCAAGTTGCATAACAGTACTAGTACACGATTTAATTTCCCTTTCATGACTAAAATGTAAAAAATCAAATCAAGTGAGCATTGACAGAAAAAAGTTAATTATTTAAATAAACTCTCCAGGGCCTTCTTTGGTGGCCAAGGGGTTAAATCTCAGCGCTATCACCTCTACCTTTCAAGAATGATCCCTGGCCAGGGAGCTGACTCACATGGTGCAGCAGACCTCTCCTCTCCTGGCCCCTGCTCTCCTCAGCAGTGTATTTCAGTAAATCTGCCTGTTCTGCTCCCCAGTCTGTCTCTGGTGAATTCTCTCACCCTCCACACCTCTGGCCTACACCCCAGTTTTTCTATGCATAAATAAATAAAAATAAATCTTTAAAAACAAAAATAAAGTCTCCATTTATACTTTTTTGTCAAAACAATATATTTAGGATGATGATTATTAAGAAAAATGGCAACAAAAAAAGCATTAAAGATTAAATTTAGAAAGATTATTATTATTTAGACAACAAAAAAGTATGATAGATTATATTTCCATATGGAGTATTTGTGACACTGCTAGTCATACTACTAATTAGTATGACTAATAAAAAGGTCACACTAAATGACTTTTAAAGTCAAACCATTACAAAGCAGGGTGAGGGGTACCCCGGAACCCCCAAACCTGCCTGCTCTAAGTAAATGCCCAGCCAAACAGGGTTGGCCTATAACAAGGCCACTGAGGCCCGGAATGCTTGCTACAACAAGTCTAAGATACCTTCTGGTGGGGACGCATAGGAAAGGAGTAAAAAGGGCCTAGCACATCTGGACAAAGAAGCAAAATCAAAATCAAGATAAAAGCTGCCATTGTTAACCTGCTCACATCTGTTTTAACTAGTCCAAGATCAAGAAGCAAGTGCAGCTCCGACACATGTATCTCTGCTCCATGCGTCTCCTTCAGGTCTCCTTCTGGCTCTCCATCTTTTTTCCTTTCTTCCTTCAGTCTCCAGCAGCTTCTCCTCCTTGCCCAGTTCCACCCTTCCTTGGATGAGACAGGGAACCGGGAACCTCCCCTTTTCCTGGGGACCATCCTGTTACAATACCATTTGGTTTCTAGTTGCAGATCTGATAACTTGCTTTGCCTCCTTTTACTGTGCCTTCTTTTAACAGAAGGATAACTTTCTGTGCTTCCTTTTTGGTATCTATTTTGCAGGCAATAATAGTAACTATTTGTGGTATTTCATTACAGCAGCCCTAGACTTACATGACTTTCAACAAGAAGTGTTGTTGTTTTTCTCATGTTTAGTTACCTATCTTCCATAAACTTAATTTTAGCTTGTCCTAACTGAAATATTTCTGTAAGGATGTTATATTCCTGTAGAAATAATACAAGCATACCTTAGTTTTTTTTTTTTTTTCATGAGTAGATTTTACTGTTTTACTGATTTACATTTTGTAAAATGTGCATTTTATTTTATGCAGGAACATTAGATTAGTGTTATCCATAAAAAAGCTCATGTAAATTTAAAGTTTATTTTTAAACAAGAATATTTTATCTTAGACTATTTTACAATGAGAAACAGGATCTTCTTTGTTCTTCTACACCTCAGTTTCAATATGCAGTAGAAGCACATTTTAATGCTAATATTGGGTCAAGGCTAACAATGTTTAGAGTGGAAATGATATACTAAACCACATCCTACAGTAAATGAATGTTTTGTATAATTTGCACTATTTATAACAATTTACTAGGAGTTAAGTACAAAATAACAAAAAGGAATCAACTAAAATTTCTACTATGTTGTATTCCATTATAATTCAGAAACATAATCTACATCATCCTTATTTAATATTTGAAAGAATAAATTCAGTTTTCAAGCCATAATTCTTAGGTTATTTTTATAATAATCTTAGGTTTACATATAATGCATATACCCTACTTGCCCAATAATTGAAAGAATTATGAATGGATTTACTTCTTTCTCTCCAGCTCAAAAATATCTTCCTTCCTTCCTGTTGAACTTCTTTCTTTAGGCTCATATTAATGCAGTTTTCGTGGATTCCTTCCTCTCTATTCACTAAATTCAATTTTGAATTCTTGACATATTTAATCTTTTTTAAAAAAAATTAAAGTTTGTAAAGAAACTGTTTTTCAGAATATGAGAAAGCAACTGTGACCTGCAAAGACATACATTGACAGCTCCCAACAGAAGGAAAAAAGTTGATACGATTTAAATCAAAAATAAGAGAAAACAAACCAAGAAGACTGGCAAACCCATGAAGGAATAAAAAATACCAATTGATGACTGGCCAGTAAAAGTTGGGATAAAGGAACCAGGCAAAATGAACACAAAAGGGAGGCATTATAAAGAATAGGATGAACATGCCTCATAATCAGGGAAATGTGAGTCAAAACCACAATGAGATACCACCTTACACCAGTAAGAATGGCACATATCAAAAAAACTAGCAAAAACAAACAAACGTTGGCGAGGATGTGGTGAAAAAAGGAACTCTCCTACACTGCTGGTGGGAGTGCAAACTGGTCCAATCACTATGGAAAGCTGCATGAAGTTTCCTCAGACTACTAAAAATGGAGCTACCACATGACCCAGCAATTCTACTCCAAAGACTCTACCCAAAGGACACAAAAACATTGATTCAAGGGCTTCCCCGGTGGCACAGCGGTAGAGCGCTGGGTTGCGAAGCTGCCCACAGCCTCTGCAGCGCTGGTTCGATCCCCGGCTGCTCCCCGGCCACCGGAGGAGGGTCCCACATGGCACGCAGACCTCTCCTGCGGCCCGCTGCTCCCCTCAGCACTGTACTTCGGTCCTTCTGCCTGCTCTGCTCCCCGCTCTGGCTCTGGTGAATTCTCTCACCCTCCCACGCTTCTGACTGTACCCAGTGCTTGTATAAATAAATACATGTTTAAAAAATAAATAAAAAAAATAAACGGGCCTTCTTTAAAAAAAAAAAAACATAAACAAAAACATTGATTCAAAAGAATACCTGTATGCATATGTTTATTGCAGCACTATTTATAATAGGTAAAATCTGGAAATAACCCAAATGCCCAAAAAATAGATGACTGAATCTAGAAGATGTGATATATATACACAATGGAATACTATTTGACAGTCAAAAAGATAAACTCATGCCATTTGTAGCAACATGGATGGAGCTAGAAGGAATTATGCTCAGTGAAATATGTCGGAAGGAAAAAGACAAATATCTGATGCTTTCACTAAAAGGAGGAATATAGGGGCATCAAATAAGGCAACAGGGGAAAAATAATAACAATAAAAAACAAAACAAAACAAAAATAAACAGACAACTATAAACCAGAGACATTCTGCAGGGGAGGGGGAGGGAAAGGCATTGGAAGAAGGGAGGGAAGAGCACAGGGGACTGTGGTGATGATGCACAGGTAAACTGGTGTTGGAAATTCTATGGGGATTATACTTGAGAAAAGAAAGCAAACATTTAAAAAATGAACAATGCGGCCTCCCTGGTAGCCCAAGGGGTTAAACACCGCACTATGAAGCAATCCGCAGCCTCTGCAGCATGAGTTCGATCCCCTGCCAGCCAGGAAGCAACCGACATGGCGCAGCAGACCTCTCCTAACTCGCACGATGCTCCCCTCAGCAGTATATTTCGGTCAGTCTGCCTGTTCCATTCCCCACTCTGTCTCTGGTGAATCCTTTCACCCCCTGCATCTCTGGCCTGTACCCCAGCTTTTGTATGCATAAATAAATCTTTAAAGAAAAGAACAATGATGTAAAAAAATATATGATAAGTTAAAAAAAAAAAAAGAATAGGATGGTAGTGTATAGATTGTGAAGTCATAGACCTCATTGGTTGTTATCTCCTAACTACTATGTTTACTCTGTAACAACTGTGTGGGCAACAGTTTTCACATCAACTGAAAAAAAGCAATATTATCTCTCTTAATAGATTATTACTGTAGGGATAAAGTGAAATGACCTTTTTAAAATTCTTGGCACAGTGTCTGTGTGGCACACCCTAAGCCAACAATTAGTTAAGAATAGTAGGCATAATAAAACAAACAAAAACTGACACATTAATTAATGTAACTGATTCTAGAATTATTTTCAGCTTCCTTTTGTTAAAAAACTAGCTGACTGGCATAGTCTTCATATATGTTCATTGGAACAAAATATGTACCATTTCCATGTCATTATTGATTACATTTGTGCCTAGACCCTAATTATTAATACCTTGGTAATGCTAAAACTTGTATCTCCAGTCCTGGTATTCTTCTGAAATGTATATTCACCTCCCACTCAGTTATCCACTTGATATCTACAGACTTTTAGGAGGTCCCCATAACACTCACAAAACTAGCTTTTATGCCCTATAGAATTCCTCCCCATTGAGTGTGGGCAGAATCTGTGACTTGAATATGGCAAAGATGATGGAATATCACTTTTCTGATTGTTATATGATACAAGACTCTTGCGAGTAACCTGCTCCAGAATCTTGATCTCCTAACTTATTTTAAAGACGCAAGATTCCATTTCCAAAGGCTGTTAAGGAAAGGAAGTCTACTATCAATCTGAGTGACTTAGAATTGAGTGATCCGAGTGGCAGATCTGAGTGGGAGATCCTTCCCCAATCAGGACAATAGATCAGAAGCTAGCTTATACATACCTTGTTAGCATATTGGCAAAAAAACTCAGCTAAGCCATGCCCAGAATTGAATCCCACAGAAATTATAAGATATATTTGAATTCCCTAAATCTGTGGTAATTTATTATGCAGCATAGAAAACAGATACATAGGTCTAGTAAGCATCCTCCCACATATTTAACTGCCAAAATAGAATGTTGATTCCCTTGTCATTCAAACCTGCATTTCTTTTAGTATTTACTTTCTAAAGTAATGGCTCCACCCAAATGACCAGATAAAACATCTCTAAACCATTCTTGATGACTTTGCTCTTCTCAAACTCAAAAATCGTATCACTCTTACATGTTATATCCAGAATAGGAGTATTTATAATCATTGATTCTATTAACCATGAATTCTTGTTTGGGCTACTGTAATAACCTCTCTACTTCAAGTCTTGACTATCTATAGTCTGTTTTCACATAATAACCAGAGAGATTATTTACCAAGTAAATCATTTATCAATTCTATGCTCTCAAGCCTTCCAAATATACTTATGACACCTAGAACAAAATCAAAGCATTTATATGACTTATAGCACCAAATGGTCTGGCCCATGAGTAACATCTTGCAGTATTCATTTTTCTACAACACTGTTTTCTTGCCAATAAAATTCCCTACTATGGTCAATTAATTTGTTGTCCTTTCCATCTGAAATAATTTTCCCTTAAATGTTCCTTTTCTATTCAAATTTCCACTCACACGTTATCTTCTCATATGTTCCTTTATGAATGACCTATAGTAGAAAATTCTGTGACTCCCATTTCATTTATCTTAGGTTTTATTTTGTAACTTATTAAAACTCCTTTAAATAATTTGTTTACCCATATATGTTTTCTCCTCTTGATAGAGTATAAATTACAAGATGCTAAATAACTTGGTGGTTTTGGCCATTTCTATATTCTAGAGCACTACGTGACACAAAGTAATGAGTTGATTAATTTGCCATAAAATTGCAGTTGAAACCATTTTGGAATTCTTCCAGAAATGATATTTCAACACAGTGCTTTTTCAAGTTCAAGTTATGTTAGTAAAAAAGTATAAGAGCACATTTCAAATGTTATCAAATAGTTAATGCTAACTAATAATGATGCTGTAGTCTCTCTTAATCTTTTTATACTCAGCTTTGAAAACTTAATATAAGTGAATTATCCTCAGTAGGCAATGAGTATTGCAAAATGCAGCTCTTCTCTGTCAGCATTTTTTTACTCTCTATTGTGTATTTATGCAAAGAGAGAAAAAATAGTGCGGTAGAAAAGTAAGATAACTTATCTCCTAGTATGTGAACAGTGAGTGTGTAAAAGTCAGGTCTGTAATGTCATTTGGCAGAGACCAGAGACTGTTCACGGGAGATCTGCTTGGGGTGACTCAATCCATCATATTGCCATTGTTAGACAGTCACAGACAAGAAGAAATACTGAGGAACTGCAAATGAATTTTCTCACTAACAATTCATGACAATTTACAGGACACAGCACTTGGCAAATTTTCTTCACATATGTTTCATATGTTACAATGAATGGAAGCTGCTTTTTCATACGGTTCATATTTTATACAGAATTTTGCTAACATAGTGGTATAATGTGTTAATGAATTGAATCAATTCTCCCCTTCTTGTAGATGATTAATAACAGAATGCACAAATATTCACCTCCAAGTCACCAGTTTGAACTTAACTAGTTGAGCGATGAATGACATTTTGTTCCATAGGCTGGTCAAAAGCTTGCATGAAATGAATAGGGAGTCTCTATTTGCCTACTGGAACTGAAATGATAGTTACTTTCAATGAGGAATATATTATCTTGCTAGTAAAGGCCTCAATGCTTGTAACACTAATCTTTTTTAAGAGCCTCAAGTTAATAAATGATATTCAGTTTCTGACTAGAAATTTATTCTCTGAGGCAAAGATATATTCAGTATTTTCAATGTTCACATAATCATTGTTTTAGATTTTTAATAATTAAAATTTAATGTAGAATCATAACAAAACAAATATACATGTAATAATTAAGATTTTGCCTTAGATTCTATTTTCATTTTTCAAAAAATTGGATGCCAACTTTTGGAAAATTTAAATCATTTTTATAATATTTTAAGTTAATTTAATAATTAATGAATTGAAAAGCAAACTCACAGAAGAACATTTTCTGAAGACATTTCAAGATGAGGAAAATTACAGCTTCCCCTATTGGACTGACATGTGAACCAGTGGTTAAGTTAGTCAGTAATAAGTCACATTAATTGGGTCCTTCTTTTTCCTAGAAGCAATCAAAATGCATGTCATTGGAAAAAAGTTATCGTCATGGATAATTTAAAAATATGGTATTTGTAAGTTTCCTTTGTATTGCAAAGTTCCTATATTCACTATAATGGTTACGATTATCCGGAGTTATTTGAAAATATCCTATTTGGGGCCTCCCTGATGGCACAAGGGTTAAGACGTAGCACTATGAAGCTATCCACAGCCACTGCAGCACGAGTTTGATCCCTGGCCAGGGAACTACCCACATGGCACAGCAGATCTCTCCTGACTCGCTCGCTGCTCCCCTTAGCGGTGTATTTCAGTTAATCTGCACTCTGTCTCTGGTGAATCCTCTCACCCCCCACACCTCTGGCCTGTACCCCAGTTCTTGTTTGCATAAATAATAATTCTTACAAAAAAAATAGAAAAGAAAATATCCTATTTGTCCTTCCTAGCACACAGAAGGGAAAGTACTTTATTTCCCTGCCCCTACTGAAGTTAGGTGTGGACATGTGACATGTTTGTTGTACTAAAATGTGAGTGGACATGCCATGCCTCACCTTTCCTGCCATAGCTATATCAGGGAGGCATGAATCAGGCTGGTGCAGACTCCAACTACCATCTTGCACTGGACATACGCCATGAACAAGAATTTCTTTTTAATATTAAGCACTGGAAATTTAGAAGCAATTTGTTACCAGCACATAACCTAACCTTATCCACTAAGACACAAGGTAATTTCACAGTCCAAACACTGGTATCAAATTTTGCCTAGGAGGATCTAAAATTAGGAGACTAAAATCTATAGCACAAGAAAGGATAACAGTGAGGTGAAATTACATGAGAAAATTAAAGGGAGATCTATGCACAGGAAATTATACAAACTATTAGGGGAGAGAGGAAATATATCTTCACTTTCAAGCAACTGAGAAAAAAAGACATGGAACCAATTCCTCAGGGAGATATTTAGATGGAAAAATGTTGAGTGGTACATATTGTATGACCTAAGCCCCTGCCCTAAAAGGTCTTCGGTAAAACCTTTGTGTTCACTACTCTGTGGTCTATATTTCTTTGAGGAACTGGGCGGGGGGGGGGGGGGGGGGGCGGGAGGGGAGGGGGTGGAAGTTTCAAGGTCTATAGGAGAAATGAGAAGGTAGCAATGGGAAGCAATCAACACAATTTCATCCCCACAAGATAAATAGGTATTTTACATGGCTAGAAAAATTATAAACTTCCATTGTGATTAATATTTAGGCATCCATAAACACTGAAATGTTAAATATTGATTCAACAAACAATTGTGAATATATGTATTGGAACTACAGGAAGAGAAGTAAATATGTGTGATGGGAAGGCTAAAAGCAAGGAGGATAAATAGTACCTTAGCCAAGGTATTGAATAAATATATGTAACTGAAAATAAGGAAAATTAGTATATACATATTATTTAGAAATATGGACTAAAATAAGGATAAACCATTAAATAAACAGAAAGTTTTACTCTTTTGAGTAGTGGGACTTGGGAGTGAGGAGGAATGAAGAATGTTTAGAATAGTAATCAATCCTTCAGAAAAGTATATTCATTATTTGACAAAAATCAAATGTATAGCTAAAATTAAAGAAAAAAATATATTCACACTTCCTTATTTTCAATCATCTACAAAATCATGTCTGTTTTGATGACTTTAATTTTCAAGTCAAATCAAATTTCTTTGTTGATATCTTTAGATTTAAAAAAATGCATAATATTATTTCAAATACTAAGGAAAGTATGTGCTTATTTTACCAAAATTAGAAAATATAGAGAATTATAATTCTACATTTGCTCACTTTGCCAGCCAATTTTCAAAGTTCTACCTCACATAAGAAATGATGATCCCAATGAAATATGGAAGTGCTCAACAAGACATCAGGGTTTGAATTGAGTACTGAGAATATCCTCCATCTCAGTATCCACAGGATATAATAAAGTGCCAGCTTAATTAATAATTAGGGGTTGAAATTTTCCAGTTGACAATTGAATGTGAGAAGAGTCAGTGCAGATTATCAAACACAAGACAATGCATATAATCAGAGAAGATTTGAAATGATAAAAAAGTTACTTATTACTTGTGATGATTAACACAATTACATTGTTGAGAATAAGCCTGCTGAACTAATACATTGTATTGTTGGCTTTTTGATCAACCAGTAAAGTAAATAATCAAGGAAGGAAAAAAAATAATTATAGATCTTTATTTTGTTCTTTCCCTCTTCCTTCCTTTTCTGTAAATAGCAAGTAAAGGATAGGTAATTCTTAGTACATTAAAAGGTTTCTCCTCAGGAAACAGTTGTTTCAGGCTCAGCACTCAGCATAGAATCAATCTTAGTTGAGGAGTAGAGGGAGGAAACAGGATTTAACAGTCAGTTTTTTGAAGGTTGTTACCTCCAGGGCTTACCATTCTTGTTGATGTTGTTTTTGACTTGTAGTTTTCTAATGTTTCCCACTAAATCGATTATTGCCTTTAGAAGTAATTTCATGGCTTTTGGAGTACTACAGCTTTATCTTTCTAGCCTTCATGGTGCTGTGAAAGATTGGTCTCATTTCTTGTTAATTCTGATTCTTCTTTGAGGTTATTCTTTTTCTCTCTAAGGGAATCATCAGGTAGCGTTTTATTAGTCTTACACATCATGCCACCTCTGGGGAATTTGTACTGACTAATTCATCTTTCTTGACAATTGCCAAAATAAATTGTGGCCAGAACACTTTTTCTATTCTGTAATCTTATTTTATTGCTTGCCACCTTCCAGATCTGTGAACAGTTATAAAGATGAAATTGACTGGGATTTCCTTTTTGCAGTATTACAAATAATGATCAGTTTTAAATGTCTCTACTTACAAAATTTTGTAAAGAATAATTTAACCTTACATTTTTTATATGATATATTCAATTTTTTCTTGTATGTGATTCCACAGGATAATGGAAGAAACAATTCCCTAGTGCTATCATCTAGATTCTGGAGCCTATCCTACATATAACCTCATACAATTACTTAATTTCTTCAAGCTTCAGTTTTATGATCTGCACTGTGTAGGAACCTCTGAATTTGGCTGAATTTTAATGAGATATCTTCCAATTGTCAATTTTTTAAACACCAAGAAGTTAGAGTACATTTTACCTTCCATTTATTAAAAATATCCAGATGATAATGTCCAAATACCTCTTTTTTTAAGATATACCTTACTGTGAAATGTTCTTTTACATATACACAATTAGTAGTATACTAACAGATACCAGAATTGCAAAGGTTACAAAATTTTAAAAAAAGGCCTTGGAGCAAGTGATTAGAGTAATAGATACTTTTGATTTCATCTCCAAAATCCAGTCTTAAGAGCCCAAAATATTTACTATCTGACCTTTATCAGAAAATGCTTTCCAATCCTGGGAACTAAATAAAAAAATGGGAGGAGAAAAGACAACTCTTCCTTACAAAAGAATTCTAAAGATTAAATATAGAAATAAAAGAAACAGAAAATCACCATTAAAATATAACAGTAATAATTGCTACAGACTAGATTCACTGATGTAAGTTAAAATCAGTGGACAAAACTTTGAGAAATAGAATAGAATAGCATCAAAGTATTCCCACCAAATGTATTATTATGGTCATTTATGGTCATATTATGGTATGTACATTTTTGATACGCCTCTCTCCAGAAAATTTGAGTTCAATCCTCCCACTCTGTAGTATGGGCTAACTTTAAAAATTCACTTAGAAAGAATAGAATATGTACAGGGAAAAACTGTGACTTTACATTGGAGAAACCTGGCAGTACAATCTAAGACTAGTGCTCAAAGTTAAGATCACCAGAATATGATGGTAAAGTATAGAATTGGAGTTGTAGCAGTGAACTTAATACAGTACAAACATATGTTGATTTTTAATGATGAACATATAAAATTTATACAGTGTTTATAATACAGTGTTACTTCATTTTTAAAAAGGTTAAGGTCTTATGTGTTAATGCACGTTGGTGTCATGTGTCTCTGATAGGAGGCAATGAGCAGTCTTCCCCAAGACTCCTAACCTCAGCGCAATCATGAGTTATGCCCATATTGAGGGACATATTATAAAAAGTCTTATCAGTAATCTTCAAAATTGCCAAGATCTTGAAAAAACAAGAAAATACTGAGAAAATACCATAAGCCAAAATAACTAGGAGACATAATAACTAAACATATTATACCATTCTGGAATGGATTTGGGGACAAAAAGAAAGGATGCTAGTGGAAAAACATATATCTAAGAAATGATGGTTCTGCAGAATATATATAGAATACTAAAAATTATACAAGTTAAATAATTCCACTAAAAATTCACAAAGGATTGACACATAAATTCCACCAAAAGGAAAAACACGAACAGCAAATAAGCATAAGTTTTTTCAACATTATCCATTAGTCATTAGGGAAATCAAATAAAAACAACTATATAAAACTCTTACATTAACTCTAACAGCACCAACTTTAATAGCGAATATTAAGTAAACTGACAGTAACAAATATTGCTGAATATATGTAACAAATGGAACTCTTGACACTCAGTGGAAATAATAAATACAATCACCTTGAGAAAATGTGATAGTTCTTATATAATAATACAAAATACAACCAGCAATTCCAATAATAGTTATCCAAGAGAAATGAAAACCTATATTCACATGAGAATTCAAATATATATGGCACTTTTATTAATTATAGCCAAATATGGAAATGATCCAAATTTCCATGAATTAGTAGATAAATAAACCAAATTTTGCATATCCATATAACAGTAATACATTGCAATAAAAAGAGATGAACTACTAATAAATGCAAAAGCATGAATAAATTTTAAAAACATTATGCTAAAAAAAGAAGTCAGAGACAAGACTATATATTGTGTTATTCCATCTCCACTAAATGCCCAGAAAACACTCGTCTATAGGGAAAGAAATCAGATGAATGGGATGCAAGGACCTAGGATTGGGAGAAAGGACTGAGTGCGAAGGGGCGCACAGGAACCATTCAGTCTAATGGAAAACTGTATCACAAGTATGGTCAAGCTTCATCGAGTTGTACACTCATTGGTGAATTTTATTGGATTTAACTTCCATCTCAAAAAGGGTAATTAAAAACAATTATTAAAATGGTAAGGATGAATCTCAGACAGATTCCAAATATTCAGTTGATTAGAGGAGTATCGTTGGAATACCTGCTTAAATTATTGAGATCAATCAAATGCTATCTAGAAGGCTTCTACAGTATATAGTAGACATTCATGAGAATTTCATACTTATGACTTTGGAAGAATTTTATTTAGTTGCTGAAGTGCAGATATGAGACTGTGGCTTGACAATATTACAAAATCATGAAGGGGTCAGGTTATAGTGTGAGCCTGAGTTGGACACAGTACGCAAGTCTTGAGACAAGTCTGAATGGTATAGACTTGGCAAGGGGTGGTGTAAATATCAGACATAATAGTATTAGAGAGGCTGGAACAAAACTCTTTATCCATGTTCTGATAAAAGTTAAGAAATCTGATCAAATTATTTCACTTATAGGTGAAATATAGGGAAACCAAACAAAGGGTCAGGAAAAAGACAAAATTTGCAGGTAGATCATAGAGCTGAGCCATACAGCAGGAGAAGGGGAGGGAGAGAGGTCAAAACAGGGAGGGAAGAGCACAGGAGACTATTTATGGTGACATTTCTTGGGGCTGTGGTGGTGGGAAAATTATGGAGACTACACATGAGAGGAGAAATCAAATATTGTACAAAAATGAAAATGATGTAAGAAAATAAATAAGAAAGCTAAGAAATTTGTTAAATTACTGAACAGAAAGGACTGAGTAAAAGCCTGCTTTGTCCTACTTTGCTTCCTCTTATTCCCATGTTCTCTGTTATGGTTAATGAGAATACTGATCCTAACATTTAACCAAAAATTATTTTATTAATTCATGTTTGTGGATGAAATATTCACAAGCAGGGATAATCTCCAAAAAATATTTAAAGTGTTTACATAAGATTGCAACTTTGTTTCTCATTCTGCCACTTTTTCTTTTAATACTTATACATATATTGGGCTCCTTGGTGGCATAAGGGGTTAGGCATCACACTGTGAAGCAATCCGCAGCCTCTGCAGCACAAATTCCATCCCCAGCTGGCCAGAGAGAAACCCACATGGCAAGGCAGACCTCTCCTGTCTTGCCCACTGCTCCCCTCAGCAGTGTATTTCAGTCTGTCTGCCTGTTCTGTTCCCTGCTTTGTCTCTGGTGAATCCTCTCACCCCCCCTGCATCTCTGGCTTGTACCCCAGCTCGTTTGCCTAAATAAATAAATCTTAAAAAAATACTTATACATATATTACATGTACATATGTATTTGTATTTATATTACATACATTATATATAAGGAAATGAAAAGCAACATATAGATAAAATGTTACATAATAATCTTGTTTTTAAAGATTTATTTTATTTATGCATACAAGAATTGGGGTACAAGCCAGAGGTATGGGGGTGAGAGGATTCACCAGAGACAGAATGGAGAACAGAACAGGCAGACTGACTGAAATACACTGCTGAGGGGAGCAGCGGGCAAGTCAGGAGAGATCTGCTGCGCCATATGGGTAGCTCCCTGGCAAGGGATCAAACTCATGCTGCAGTGGCTGCAAACAGCTTTATAGGTTGCGTTTTAACCCCTTGCACCTCCAGGGAGGCCCAATAATCTATGTTTATATGAGAATAATTTACAACAAAATAATGACGTGCCTCAATACTTAAAATTCTGTGAAGTTAAAAAAATAAATTCTTGAAATACATATTTGTTTCATTACTATTGCATTTATTAGTAAAATATTTTTTCCTAACAGCAGAAGAGAGGTGTCTCTCTTCTTTTTGTTCTGTCTTAATGAAAAAGTTGCCCAAGCACTACTAAAATATATTCAGATTTGTGTTACCTTCTCACTGAATTAGAATCATGTAAGAACAAAGGGTAGCTTTTTCTCAGGACAAAGATAAATAAATGTGAATTGTGCATTCACATTTCAACAATAAATGAAATCTCTGATTACTAAGGTAAATCATGTCTCTTTTAGGAAGTTTATCCCAAAGTTCCAACACAAAAAGCTTTAATTATTGCCTGACTGCCCTCACCCCAATATCTTGCTGTGTCTACTGAATTACATATATGCTAATGGTAACTTTGAAATTCAGCTAGAACTTGGCTTCAGTCTAAGATACTCTTCAAGATCCCTCAAGACGTCAGTCAAACATAAGCTAATTACTACTCCCTAAATACTATCATCTTTGCCATCTACCCAAGTACAAGATACCTCAATTCCAGCCAACTAGCATAATACTTAGCTCAATTTCTTTTTCTTTCTTGCTTTTTATTTTTTTATGAGAACATTTAAGTTTTAATCTCTTCATAAATTTCAGTCACAGAATACAGTGCCATAGGGCCTCCCTGGTGGAGCAGCGGTTGAGCGCTGGGTTGCGAAGCTACCCGAAGCATCCACGGTGCCGGTTCGATCCCCGGCTGCTCCCCGGCCACCGCAGGAGGGTCCCACATGGCGCGCAGACCTCTCCTGCCGCCCGCTGCTCCCCTCAGCAGTGTACTTCGGTCCTTCTGCCTGCTCTGCTCCCCGCTCGGGCTCTGGTGAATTCTCTCACTCTCCCGCGCTTCTGACTGTACCCACTGCTTGTATAAATAAATAAATAAATCTTTTTAAAAATAAAATAAAATAGTAACTTTCCCCACCCCTTACCTTGTTATTAAAAAAAAAAAAATACAGTGCCATAGTCACCGAGATTCACACTAGGTCCTCAGAATTTATTCTTTAGCTGAATGTTTGTACCTTTTATGAGCCGTCTCCCATTTTAACCCCACTCCCCAGCTCTGGCAATCACTTTTCTACTGTTTCTATGAGCTTCAACTGTGATTTTTTTTCCAAGGGAGTGATGGGAACAGGGTCTATGCCACCCAAAAGTGACACCATGCAGTTTTTGTCTTTCTCTGCCAGACTTATTTCACATTGTAGTATGTCCTCAAGTCTGTTCATGTGCACTTTAGTAAGATTTCCTTCTTTATGGCTGAATGTGTGTGTGTGTGTGTGTGTGTGTGTGTGTGTGTGAGAGAGAGAGAGAGAGAGAAAGAGAGAGAGAGAGAGAGCGCATGTATGTGCGTGCAGAATATATCTTCTTCATTCATTGATGGACTCTTAGGTTGTTTCAACAGCTTGGTTATTGTGGGCAACACTGCAATGAATGTGGAATGGCTATATCTCTTCAATATCATGTTTTCATTTTCTTTGGATATATACCCATAAGTGGGACTGCTACTTCATATGGGAGTTTGTACTTTTAATTTTTGAGGAATCTGCATGTAGTTGCCATAGTGGCTGCACTGATTTACATTTTGATCAAGAGCATAAGTTTTCTTTTCTATATATCCTCATGACACTTGTCTTTTTGATGAGAGCCATTCAAATAGTCAGTAGATGACATCTTATTGAATTTAATTTGCATTTCCCTGATGATCAGTGATGTTGAGGACCTCTTTGTGGTGTTGTCTATCTGTATGTACATCACATACATTATTATTAAGAAAACCTTCTCAGCTCCTCTGCCCATTTTGTAAAGGAGATTGGTTGGTTTGTTTTTGTTTTTGTTTTTGCTACTGAGATATCTATTGTTACCTAAACAATTACACAAAATCTTAAAGATTTAAACCAACAATACTTTTATTTTTCCCTGACAGTTTCTCTGCATCAGAAATTTGGAAGAGGTTTTCATTGGCCAGTGCTACTAAGGGTTCCTTATGAGGCTGCAACAAAGATGTTATGCACCACTGAAGTCATTTTAAGGCTGGATGATCCATCTTTTAAAAGTGGCTCCTACATCTAGCAAATTGATGCTATTTGTTGGTGGGAATCCTCATTCCTCTACATGTAAATTTCTTACAGGTATATTTTTGAGACTTCATGACATGGTAGCTGGATTCTTCTAGAGCCAGAGAGCCTAAAAAAATAAGGTAAAAGCTTTGATATCTTTTGAGACCTAAACTCAGTTGTCACATATCATTTTCTCAAAATCCTATTGGCCACATAGGTCAGCAATGTTTAAGATGGGAGCGTACTACACAGATGTATATGTTTGGGGAGAAAACAATAATTAGGGAGAATCTTGGAGGCTGGCTACCAAAGAGGCAATTTGGAAAATATTTTTCCAAATTGAAGATTTGCCTGAATTATGAAATCAAAATTTCATTTCTTATTATCATTCACATAATCACTCAGATGTATAAAGGAATATATATTCATCTCAGCAGTGTTAGCAATAACAGAAATTTGAAATAATCTAAATGTTTACCAATGGGGTTCTGACTACATAAATTATAACACACTGTAAATGTTCCTAAGCACCACAAGCACATAGGAAATGCTCAATGCTATTACTCATATTTGAGCCCAGACAATCCTTTGATTTAAGGGGCTGTCTTATACATTGTAGGGTATTGAGCAGCACACCTTGATGACTCCTACTCGATGTTGGTTGTACACTTTCAGTCAGGACAATCAAAAATGTCTATAGGCAGTGCTAAATAACTCCTAAAGGGAGAAATCATGCCCAGTTGAGAATATTTGGATAATGGCACTTCTAATCTTAAGGAATAGTTACAGAATTTTAAAAAGATTTTCAAGCACAATTTAGTGTACAATGTCTACTGTAATATAATAATTTGGTATATACTGTTAGTATAAGTGTATAGAGTTGGTCTATGAATACTTTGAGCTAAAAAGATTAAATTTTAATAATGTTGTCATTACACATTATTGATCTTAATTTTTCCTTGTTATTTTATATCCAGAATTGACCTTTCATAGGAAGGTGAAGAATTCAGAACTCCTTATATAATGAAACAGTATGATTCACAACATGATGAATTATGGCCTTTTTGTAAGATAGATCATTATCATTCCCATTTCTTCTAGATGACTATAATGATAGTAAAATTGATTATCAGTACAGCAAAGGTATGATGTGGAGCAAATACTCTATTCTTTGATACAGATCACTTCATCAAATAGGAATTAAACTATATAGAGATTAATTACACTAGCCAAACAGTTGGTTCTGGATGATTTCTTTTAATTGATAGCCAATAGTTTACAAACTCGAAATTATCATCTGTAAAACTTACAGTGAGAAAGATAGACAGGGTAACACTAAGTATATCTAAAATAGATCATTGTAATCTCACAAACAACAATACTGGGAGAGAAAGACCTCCACAACACAAGGTGAAGGAATCAACCAGTCTTTCCTTATCTTTAAGACTGTCATTTTGTTATTTAAAATCTTTGTGACATTAAGTATATTTCTCATCTCTTCCACTCAACTGATTTTCCCCTTTGTAATTCTATCAAAAAGAAGAAAAGATGTGAGAAAGAAGAAAGGGAGGGAAAGGCAGGTGGGGGTCAGGGGAGAAAGCAATAAAGGAAGAAGAATAAAAGGAAAATTTTCTGTGACAGAATAAAATTGCCATGGATTTCTATGGATGCCATTTCTATGGATGTTTAAACTACTTAGCCTGAGCCTATATATTTATTTTTCCTTTAATTCCACCAAAACACAATTTAGCCAACATTTATAAAGCCCATTTGAAAAATACATTAGAAACTTAGATAAAATTATTATGTTCTTTCCATGTCCATACTGTAATTTAAAAAAAAAAATGTGTTATAAAGGGCCACTCTACATATACTTCTTGGTGATATTCAGCCTAAATTCAAATGATATTGTCCAAAAACTAAAAATGTCTATCTCCTGTAATTCTGAAACAATTGCATAGTTTTCTCTTATCAGTCTTGATACCTGAATATCTGCCCCAAATCCCAAATGCTTTATTATCTCTACATCTCCAGCACTTTAATAAAAGGAATTTTCAATTAAATTTTTATTTTGCATTTTTTCATATGCCTGGTGGCCATTTGTATTTCCTCTTTGGAGAAGTTTCTTTTTAGCTCTTCTGACCATTTTTTGACTGGATTATTTTCTTTGTTTTTGTTGAGTCTCATCAGCTCCTTGTAGATTTTCGTGATCAGTCCTTTATCGTTAGTGTTGGGTGCAAAAATTTTCTCCCAGTCAGTGGGGTTTCTCTTTGTTTTGGTTATTGTCTCTTTTGCTGTGCAGAAGCTCTTTAATTAGTCTTTAGGTAGTCCCAGCTGTTTATCTTTGCCTTCACTATCACTGCTTTGGGTGATGTGTCTGTAAAGATGTCTTTGAGGTGCATGCCATGTAGTGTTTCGCCTATATTTCCTTCTATATATTTTATGGGTTCAGGTCTTATGTCTAGTTCTTTAATCCATTTTGAGTTGGTTTTTGTGCATGGTGTGAGGTAGTAGTCAAGCTTCATTCTTTTGCATGTAGCGACCCAGTTTTCCCAGCACCATTTATTGAACAAACTTTCTTTGCTCCAGTACATATTCTTTGCTCCTATGTCAAAGATTAGTTGACCATAGATCTGTGGGTTTATTTCTGGGTTTTCTATTCTGTTCCATTGGTCCATGTGTCTGTTCTGCAATCAGGGAAATGCAAATCAAAACTACAATGAGATACCATCTTACACCAGTGAGAATGGCACATATTAAAAAAACTAGCTACAACAAATGTTGGCGAGGATGTGGAGAGAAAGTAACTCTCCTGCACTGCTGGTGGGAGTGAAAACTGGTCCAATCCACTATGGAAAGCTGTGTGGAGATTCCTCAACCTACTAAAGATAGAGCTTCCATATAATTTAGCAATTCCACTCCCAGGTATTTACCCAAAGGACACAGAAACATTAATTCCAAAGAGCACCTGCACCCCTATGTTTATAGCAGCACTATTTACAATAGCTAAGCTTTGGAAACAACCCAAAAGCCCAAAAATAGATGACTGGATCAAGAAGATGTGGCACATATATACAATGGAATATTAGTCAGCATTCAAAAAAGACAAACGCATGCAGTTTGCAGCAACATGGATGGAGCTGGAAGGGATCATGCTCAGCGAAATAAGCCAGAAAGAAAAAGAAAAATACCGGATGGTCTCTCTCATAACAGGAATCTAGAAAACCTAAATAAGGGACCAGGAAAAAGAATAACTATAAAAAAGAAAAAAATCAAAATCAACAAACAACTATAAACCAGAGACACACCTTGGGGGGGGGGTGTGGGGAAAGGAGGGATTGGGGTCAAAATCAGGGGGTTGCAATTGTATGGGGAATATAAAAATAAAAAAATAAATTAAAAAAAAATTAAAATTTTTATTTAGCTAATTTTTCAATTAAAAATGTTTTCTCTCAATTCTAATCTGACTAGAGTATAAATATGAACATTAAGTCCCATTAACTCTACTTTGCACCATCACTGCACAATAGTTTATCTAATTAATACAAAACATAGCCAGAGTGAAATATCTAATTTTTCATGGCTACCAATTTTATAATTTGATTTTTTATTATAAAGAAAGCATTATAGACTCATCCTATCCTGGCAGTTCACTTGTATTATAACTGGAAATTTACACACAATCCACAATTCATTTGACTGACTGGTCATTGATCAAGCTTTAAACATAAATTAATCAAGAAGGAGTATGTTTTGTGTGTTCTCAGGTAAGAAATACTACATATTCTTCGTAAGAAAATTGTTATTTCATTGTAATAATAATGTCTAAAATATGACTGACCACAGCTTACTTGATCATAGAATCTTGATGATGCTAAGAATATTTTTATTGATGATTATAAATTGAAGGTGTATCTAGTAACTCCAATTAATCTTTTTCCTATGGAAAAAAATTGATATATTGCACTATTCATTGAATCTTCAATGACAAATATTCTCGGTATCATGAATATTTATCCATTTTTCACTGCAATTTCTCTTAAACTGCCATTCGGTACAGTTTGACCTAAGGCCTAAATTTATTATCAAGAAAATTAAGGAACCAAAATAAAGAAGGAAAATATAAAGCAAAATGCTGGTTTAGTAAAGATAAGAAATCCTCTTTTAATTGTACTATATTCAAATTATTTTTAAAGCAACTTTGGAAAATTAGCAATAAAATTAATATCCAAATGGCTCTTCCACTTTGAAAAACTTACATAAATCATTATGAAGTATAAATAATACAATTCTGATAAGTACACTTTATACTTTAGCATGGTATCATAATCAACAACCTAATCAGAGATTAATAATTAAAATATTATACTCAATACTGAACAGTTAAGCATGATAATTATGTTTATAATTTACAGAAATTGTCATTTGCAGGAGAAATACTTTCTTTTTCTTTAAAATTGACAATGGTAGGGTTTTACGACTTAACATTTGAATTCTAGAGTAGTCATTTATCACTTCATATAGGATGCTATGGTCCAAGTAAGACTGAACTTAGGACAAGTCATATTACGTAATAGGTTTCCCTTTTTTTGTAAATTTTCTAAACTTACTGATACATAAAAAATGAAGAATAAAGGGTATTTCTTAAATAATTTAATTTCTAACAAATCTATTCATCATTAACTTACGACCAACAAAGGATGGGGTTGATGAAATCCTCATATTTGTATTTTAATAATTATTGGAATTTGGGCCTCCCCTGGTGGCGCAGGCAGTTGAGCCCCCTGCAGAAGCTGTTAGCAGCCTCTGCAGCCATAGTTCAATCCTGGCCAGCTGGCGAGGGTCCCACATGGTGCGGCAGACCTCTCATGTCCCGTCCGCTGCTCCCCTCAGCAGTGTATTTCAGTCTGTCTGCCTGTTCTGTTCCCTGCTCTGTCTCTGGTGAATCCTCTCACCCTCCCGCAAATCTGGCCTATACCCCAGTTCTTGTATAAATAAATAAATAAATCTTTAAAAAAAATTATTGGAGTTTAAGTTTTTTTTTTTTTTTTAATTTTGGTTCTTTAGTTGATTTACCATATACTTTTTTCTTTTTTTTAAGATTTATTTATTTATGACAAAAGCTGGAGCACAGGTCAGAGATGCGGGGGTGAGAGGATCCACCAGAGACAGAATGGGGAACAGAACAGTCAGACTGACTAAAATACATTGCTGTGGGGAGCAGTGAGTGAGTCAGGAGAGGTCTGCTGCACCATGTGGGTTGCTCCCTGGCCAGGGATCGAACTCGTGCTGCAGAGGCTGCGGATTGCTTCATAGTGCGGTGCTTAACCCCTTGCGCCATCAGGGAGGCCCTGATTTACCGTATACTTTTATGTACACAAGCAGAGAGTTTACTAAGCCAGTTCCAGAAATACCAGTTACATGTATGTTGTCATATGTCAGACAAAAACACGTTTCAGATTCTCAGTTTCATACCAGTAGAGCGAGCTGTCACTTGGATATACTACAAACAACAATAATTGAGCTCTTGTAAAAAGTTTTTCTACATTCACCTAAACAGATAGTTCAAGATAAGTAAATACTTTAAAAGAAGGGAAAACACCCAAAAACATAAAAAAATATATTATTTAACATATATTTCACTTCAAAATATCTGAGTGTAAGTATTCCCAACTACAGTTCTCCCATTGGCAATAGTGTTCCTGCTAATATCAGAGTAAATAAATATGCTTCACTCATCAGTTTGTATTTTAATGTATGACGTAACATGAATACTCTCCCCTTCAATACTCTTCAATACCTTTCCCTCAATATTCTCCTCTTAATTTACTTAAAGTTGACTTCTGTTGCTTGCAACAGAGGGGACTAAAATAACAAACTTATCAGAGCAAGAATCAGTATGTAAACATTAAAAATGTAATTTCTGCTGAACACCACATACAAAAAAGAAAGTGCTATTATGTTGCCTAACAGATTAGCCACTAGCCACATGATTGTTTACATTTAAATAAGTTAAAATTAAAGAAAATTGATTAAAATTTAATTCCTCTATCTCACTCCCTGTATGTTATGTGTTCTCTACTGACCTGTGGCTAGCAGCTGCCATATCCGACGGTACAGATAAGGAATATTTCCACCATTGTAGAAAGTCCTATGGGATAGCACTATCTAGAGACAAAGCATCAAATAAATTAATTAGGGTCTGTGAATACAGCAAGGACTGGAAGAAAATTACAGACATGGTAAGAAATTCCTCCATTACTCATTGTATTAAGAACACATTTATAAATTATGCCTCTAGGTTATTATTTCTCTTTTCAAAAAGAAACGATGTATTCACAAACTACCCATTCCTCTAGGAAAGCCACAACATTCTTGACCCAGTTTCTATGACTCTTTGGCAAGTATCCTGATTCAGACTTTATAGCTTTTAGTAAATCATGTAGAGTTATTTATTTGATAAAACACATTTTCATTTACATAAAAATTAATTCAAAATGGGAATTATAAATGTATAAAAGATAAAAACACTAAACTGTTACATAAAAATACTAATTAACCCCACCACATATTCATAGTAAGTAAAATATGTATTACTTAAAATATGCTAAAATGAGGCCAATCTCAAATACATTTAATCAAGCCAGTCTCATAGTGTCATTGTAGACTGATGAGGAGGAACTCAAAGACCATGTACCATCTATTGGCTGGGCAATCATGTCTTTCATTGACAGTAGAAAGTATCATATCAATGTTTTCATTTATTTAAATCTTAAGACATAAATCATATTCTATATCTATATCACCTACATAGAAAAATTAAAATGTTATATTCTCCTAAAAGCCACATACTCATTAAAGTGTAGCATCAAACTTATAAATGGGAAGTAGCATACATATATTAATATATTCATACATATACATATATATATATGTCCATAAATCTGAGTAAAGCAGTTATTTGTCTGGATCTTTAACTCTGTTCTTTCCAGCCATTGTTTTCTTCCTATATAGAAGACAGAAGCATGCAAATAGCCACTTTTTTTTTGTTTTTCTTATATTCAAACTATATAACATATTAGGGGCAACACACTAGAAATCCCCTGGTTAATAAAAGTAGTAACTAAGTTATAGTTCACGCTCATTTGTAAACATGTTATTGTACAAAAACCCACAATATTCACTTACAGTGAAAAGCCTTATAATTCCAATGTGTTCTCTAACAATTTGTAAAGCAACTTTTCTGTGTAACTTTTAAGTGCAACATAGTAATTGCAATCCAATGTTACGGTGAAACTATATTGTTCATTTAATGGATTTTTAAATAAACAGACTGCTTAGTATCCATGCCAAAATATGTACAATACTGCGGAAAAGTCTGATTTTAAAATTTATTTAGTCTTTTAGATACAGGAAAAAATTAGAATATGATGAATTTAGTTGATAAGAGCAGTATGTTAATGAGACTGGTTCCATTTTACATCAGTTAATTTTATTCTTTTTCTTGTCTTTTATATCTTAAAACTGTACTTGTGTGTCTGCGTTTGCATATACATGAGTACTGTATGTGTGTCTGTGAAAGAGAGAATGAGAGATTGACTGAATGTAAATGAACCCAATATCAAGGAGGATAGGTATGAGTAAGTACCTGTGTTATGGACACTGGACAATAGTTTTTGAAATGTAACCATATTTGGTTTTGATTAAGTTACAATATCCTCTAAATCTGGATTTCAGTATGGTCTCCATTATATTATAGTCAATTTTTCAATTGATAAAATTATTTTGGTGAGTCTTCCTGGCAGAATAACCAATACTGATTCTAGGAATGAAATCAGCCTGTTCAATTGAATGTGATTTAATTCCATGGCCCATGCTCTCCTAACTCACCAAACAGCACTCAAAATGTAATACATTTTATTACTTTATATAAACAAATCCTCTTGCATGTAAGCAGAAAAGCAGAGCAGCTGCAGTGAAATGAAATACTCTTTTTCCTTTTGGAGACTTTTAGAAAACCAAATCTGATAGGTGAGTTAAATCCATGGAGAAAACTCAATTTGAACAGTAAAACAATATGTATAGCGCTCCTCTGCAGAATTATGATCCTGTGAAGCGAAATTTCTATCCAGAACTGTCATTATTGACTCCTACCCTTGCTCACATGAGAATAAGTATGTTGGGTGACAAATGCTAAGTATTTCTGCTTCAGGTATGCAATGTCTTATTAAAAGACCAATGTTTTGCCTTCACTCAGATGTCCCATATTTCTCCTCAAAGTTAAAATACATGTGTCATAGTGTCACCATTAGTATTTCATGTTTTTGCTACTTCACATTTTACAAATAAAATTATTTATCACCGATTCTGTACATTTTTATTTTTCCACTGACACAAATTTTATTTTATATATTAATTTGTATAAGGAAATGTTACTTTGCCATACTAAAGTGTCAGCCAATATCCAAGGTAAGACAGTACAAGGAATGTTCTTTCATGACGTTTCCTGTATAAAAGTATGATGGGATTTATTAATATAATTTTTTAAAATTTTTAAATGTTAACTAGCATGTTAATGTAAATGCTTTAAGATAATATTTCACGTCAATCTGTATAAACAAGCTGATGTACAGTCAGTGAGCCAAAGAATAAGGTGAGTATTTATTCAACAACCATTTACAGTTCACCATGATATTTTTGACAATGTGGTCTGAGATAAAATTACTTTTCAAACTTAGTGATAAATTTTAGGTCCCTTCCCTTTTGTATTTATACATGATAGGTATCATCTGTGAAAAACTTTTAAAAGATAAATGAAACACTGTAACAAAAGAAGAAAGAGGAAAGAAGTCACCTTTCCTATAAAATTATATAATTAAGTGTATAATTACTATAAAACATATCTGTTGACACCTGGCTCTTAACATTTAATGAGAAATCCTTCAAAACATTTTTTTTTTAGTTAAGATTCTATTTGAGGGCCTCTCCTGGTGGTGCAGCAGTTGACCGCTGGGCTGCGAAGCTGCCCACAGCCTCTGCAGCGCCGGTTTGATCCCCACCCACCAGCGAGGTCCCACATGGCACAACAGACCTCTCCTGCTGTGCCCACTGCTCCCCTCAGCAGTGTATTTCATCGGTCTGCCTGTTCTGTTCCCCGCTCTAGCTCTGGTGAATTCTCTCACCCTCCCACGCTTCTGACTGTACCCAGTGCTTGTATAAATAAATAAATAAATCTTTTTAAAAAAAGATTATATTTGAGAAAGCTGCTTTTAGAGTAAAAAAAATGTTGAGGTTTATTAAGCTGTATAACCATATTCAAAATTATTGGTAAAAACCTACATGATATTGTTACAGGGCAGGGAGAGGGACACCCCAGACCTCTCAAACCTGCCTGCTCTAAATAGGTTCTGCCATCCACCGCATCGACACAAAACATGAGACTTTAATGAAAAGGAACTTTGATATAATTAGTAAACAATACAGAAAAGGCAAATAATATAGTTTCTAAATCAAATACCCAAAGTTACACATCCCCTCCCAGGTAAAAGTCCACCCAGACGGGACTGGCCCAGAGCAAGGCCCCAAAGCCTGCCACAAGCCTAAAGCAACTTTCAGTGGGAGCCCACTGTAAAGGGTCAGAACAACCAGACAAGTCTGGGAGGAAAAGAGCAAAATCAAGACAAAAACTGCCATTGTTACCCCCCCCCCATGGGTCTCTCACCCACATCTGTCTCAATCAGTCCACGACCAAAAGGCAAGCACAGTTTCTTCACATGTCTCTCTGCTCCATGTGCCCCCTCCAGGTCTTCTTCTGGGTCTCCATCCTGCTTCCTTCCTTCTTCAGTCTCCTCTGCAGCTCTTCTCTCTCTGCTCAGCTCCACCCTCCTTTGGGTGGGGCAGGAAACCTGGAAACTCTCCCTTTCCTGGGGACCACCCTTTCACAATATCAGCATAAAATTGCTTACAGTTAATATGCCAGAGACTATTTCATGGAATTATACAAAAGACATGGTGAATATATTTCTTCTCTTTTCAACATGGATTCCTTGCTTCAAAATCAGTTGAATTTGGCACTCCTCTTGTGAGTAAACCATTTAGGTTACCCAAATAATACAGACATCAATAAAAGAAAAAGAAATAGATGGACACATTTTCTGTAAAAAGAAAAATAAGCTCTCTCTGAAAATATAAAATCAGTACTATGCATTTTATGAAAAATATATGATGTCAATATTTAAAAAAAATATAACTAATAAAGACAATTCATAAAACAATTTTGACAACTTGGAGAAAGAATTGGAAAAAACATACGAAACCAAACAAGGAACTTAAACATTGAAAGAACAGAACACCTACCATATTTAGAAAGCACAAGAAATGAACCCACACTTGCTAGAGTAGGCAATGTCCTTACATAAACCAGAAAAAAATTATAACAGTTTCTTGACAAAAATGGAAACCCACTGTCCACTGAATATAATTGTTGCCAGTTGGTTGCATATAAAAAATTATATTTATTCCATAGTGAGTTCAGTGATCCTAAACACAAAGTCTTGTAAGAGTCCTAAGAAAATAATTCTTTTTATTTGCATATTTACAGCATCAATCTCTATGTTATTACTTAAGTTCTACTGCCAGGAGTAGAACTAGGAAAACAAAAATAAGCTAAATCTTCTCAGAGAAGACTTTTTTTTTTAAACAAGACTTATTTTCAGGCCTCCATAGTGACACAGAGGTTAAAGTCTCAGTGATATCAAGCTATGGACAGCCACTACAGCATGGGTTCGATCCCCGGCCAGACTGCTGACCCACATGGCACAGCAAACCTCTTCTGTCTCACCTGCTGCTCCCCTCAGCAGTGTATTTCAGTAAATCCTCCTGTTCTGCTCCCCACTCTGTCTCTGGAGAATCCTCTCATCCCCGGCACCTCTGGCCAACACCCCAGTTCTTATATGCATAAATAAATATTTTAAAAAACAAGGCTTATTTTCTTTTGGGTGCTCTACTTATTACATATGCATGCTTGATCTCTTGTGAAACTAAAGCCTTACAGGAATGTCAGAGAAGGAAGGGAGGCTCAGGAATTTTCCATTAGTCATCAGGTACTAGATTCAAGCAGCAGATTATATCTTTTAGTGGGTTCATTAGCAGCTATCAAAGGTAGTTCAAAGTTTACTTGCCTATTGCTTACTTTTATTCTTTTGTTTTAAAAACTCAGTACAATAAAGTATCACTGCCAAGTTTTTCATGCACTCTCCAAAATACTTCAGTGAAAATAGGTGGCAAATGTCACAGGAATGATTCTACCAAGGAAAAAGTTCAAGTAAATCTACAAGCAAGTGTGCACGTGGACACTTTCATGTAGATCATTAATGTTCAATAATGAGATAATAAAAGTAAGGTACTGGTGATATTTAATATTAGCTGGAAAAAAATAATTAGGCAGTAACAGCATATAAAACTGTGATTGGGGGTCTCCCTGGTGGCACAAGGGGTTAAGCACCACACTATGAAGCAATCCGCAGCCTCTGCAGCATGAGTTTGATCCCCAGCCCACCAGGGAGCAACCCATATGGCACAGCAGCTCTCTCCTGACTCACCTGCTGCTCCCCTCAGCAGTGTACTTCGGTCAATCTGCCTGTTCTGTTCCCCACTCTGTCTCTGGTGAATCCTCTCACCCCCCCCCTACATCTCTAATCTGTACCCCAGCTCTTGTATGCATAAATAAATAAAAATCTTTGGAAAAAAAAAAACAAACAAACTGTGATTGGAAGGTGATGAACACAGTTTCAAGCAGAAACCGGAGCAGGAACACAACCACAGTAGAAAGCAGGAAGAACAAAACAAAAAGCAGAAGAGCAGGGCTAAAATGTCCTGGCAAGGAATATAATGAAGGACTGTGGGCACTTCAGAGGTGGGAAAACTATGGTGGCCATGTAGCAGAGTGGTCCCCAGGAAAGGGGGAAATTCCATGTTTCCTGCCCACCCAAAGGAGGGTAGAGCTGAGCAGGGAGAAGAAACTGGAGAAGGGACGGAGGAAGTAAGGAAGCAGGACGGAGAGCCAGAAGGAGACCTGGAGGAGGCACATGGAGCAGAGAGACAAGTGAAGAAACTGCATTTGCCTTTTAGTCATGGACTGGCTGACACAGATGTGGGTGAGAGACCTGTGGGGAGGTGACTTTTTTTTTTTTTAAGTTTTATTTATTTATGCATACAAGAGCTGGGGTACAGGCCAGACATGCAAGGAGTGAGAGGATCCACCAGAGACAGAGTGGGGAACAGAGCAGGTGGACTGACTGAAATACACTTCTAAGGGGAGCAGTGGGCATGACAGGAGAGGTCTGCCTCACCATGTGGTTTTCTCCCTGGCAGGCCATGGATCGAACTCGTGCTGCAGAGGCTGTGGATTGCTTCATAGTGCAGTGCTGATTCAGTCCCCTCTCAATCTACTTTTTAAAGTTTATATTTAAATAATAAATTACTACTTAACAAAAAGATAAGAACACTGCCACATTATAATTCTATTTACTTTTCCTACTATACTCTGTTCTTTTGACATATATTTTATTTCTACATATGTTATAAACCCAAAATATTTATTCTAGTCAATAATCTTTTAAAGTCATGTATAGCTGTTAATAAATGTAACATGGGGCCTTCCTGGTGGCCTGGGGTTAAGTCTCAGTGCTATCACCACTATGGCCTGAGTTCGACTCCCAGTCAGGGAGCTAACCCACATATGGTGCAGCAGATCTCTCCTGTCTCACCTACTGCTTCCTTTAGTGTATTTCAGTAAATCCACCTGTTCTGCTCCCCACTCTGTCTCTGATGAATCCTCTCATTCCCCCATCTTCCCACACTTCTGGCCTATGTCCCAGTTCTTCTGTGTAAAAAATAAAAATAAATAAAAATAAAAATAAATGTAATATATGGGATGCACATGAAATAAAAATAATAGAACATATTTCTAAATGCTCTTTCATATATCAGGACTTTTATCTGGTATCATTTCACACTAACCTTATAAACTTCATGAAGCTCTGCTAGAGATGTTCTGGAGATGAATTTTTGTCTGTCAGAATAAGAGTACAAAGCATAACAAAGCAAAACAGGACAATTATAAATCAGAGACATCCTGCAAGGGAGGAGGAGGAAGAGGGATCAGAGGGAGGGAGGGAGGTGCACAGGATACTGACGTGATGGTGCACGGGTGCACTGGTGAAGGAAACTCTATGGGGACTACACCTGAGGGAAGCAAATATTGTTTAAAAATGAACAATGATGTAAAAAATATATAAAAAAAGAAAATAGTTTTGTTCCTTAAATATTTAATTGTTGGTATAGAATTTAAATTTAAATTGATATAGTGTTTCATATCATTGAACACTTTAAAAACATTCTATCTTCTGTGGTTTCCATTGTTTCCAAGATAAAAAGCACAGTGATTTATCATCTTTCCTCTCAATGTAATGTTTATCTTTCCTTATGATTGGTTTTAGGGTTTTGCTATGATCCCTTAGGCCTATCTATTTTTTGAATTAACAATTTTTATAATTCACTAAGATTCTTGAATATATGAATTGCTATCTTCAGTCAGTTTGGGAGATAACTCAGTTTTTATCTCTGTCCACTTCATTTTTTTTCCTTTCTTTGGATTCCAAGAATGAGTATGCTAGACCATTTGATTTTGCCTAGAGATATCCCTGTTTTTGTTCATCATGTCCAGTTTGCATAATTTCTTCTACATGCCTCAAGTTTATGGAATCCTTCCTCTGCTGTGTGCAGTTTGCTGGTAATCTGTCAAATGGACTTTTTATGTCTGCTATTCCACTTGTTTATTTCTAGCATTTCCATTTTTTTTTTACAATTCCTATCTCTTTGCTAAAATACCTTGTCTATTCACACTTGTTCATATTTTCTATGACATATTTATCACAGTGATTTTAAAGTCCCTTTTAGAAAATTCCAACATCTGGGTTATTTCTGTGTTTGCCTGTTTTTCTCTTAACTATGGTTCACATATTCTATGCCTTCATATAGATAATCATTTTTACTATATATACTAGACACTACATGAAAAAGTAAGTAATAGTCACCCTAAAAATATCTTGTCCTTTTTATATTAGACTTCTTGTTTTGTGGGTCTGCTACTCCTAGGCAGCCTATTCGGCCGCCATTTTGTCACCTAAACAAGGTCAAAGTGGTCCAGCCAGTTAGGAACAGGAGCCCAACCCTTCAGCCCTTCAAATCAAACAAGAGCACAAAGCTGGATCACACTGGAAAAGTTATGCATCACAAGGTATGTCCAGAATGCCCAGGGGGCTGAGGACCAATGCATAACATGTGCATCAGGAGATATGTCCGGAATACCCAGGGGGCTTAGGAACGATGCATAATGCATACTCCCGATTTATACATCACGAGGTATGACCAGGAATGCTCGGGGGGCTGAGGACCAATGTATGACAAGGGACCCCAGAAGCTGATCAGTGGAGCGCCTTGTTGATAACATTAGAACCATGGCTGGGGATTAGGGTGTATCATCAAGTAGATTAGAAGTGCCTGGAGGGCACACTCACAATCCCTAATCTTCTACACCCTTCCCCTTTCTTTAATCTCCTTAATCTCCTTACAACCAATTACGTGTGTAAATAAAAGGGCCAGGATCTTGCTTTTCAGCAGCATCCTGAATTATGTAGCCTGCTCCAAGACTCTCGTTTGTCAGTGTGGTGTTGTCCGATGCAACATTGTTTGGAAAGCTGAACCTATTAAATCTTTAGATTTGCTGTGTCTGGTTTGTTTGTTTTTAAGTTCTAATTAGATTCATTTTATTATTTCCTTCAAATGTGCTTCGGTTCTTAGCACTAGCAAAACTGGCGATCACACTATATATGATAGCCTATCCACTAAACTATGATGTACTCTTAGCTCAAAAGCACAACTCCTAAGCACCTAGCTATACTATATACAGCCTGTGCTGTGCTCCCAATATTCATGAAAGTGCTATAATATACTTGCTGAAATTCTGGATTCCTCCTCGTAGCAATTCGGCTCCACTCCCTGCCTTTCACATATTACTTTTGGACACTCAGTTAAGAAAAGTTAACTATTTTCTTTGGAAAAAGTCAGAGGACAGGTACAGACTCACCCCGTGACTAGAGCACCATGAGACTGGCATTTGTCATGCTAGCACACACCCATTAAACATTTGGTTGGTCTTCCTCCTCCACTGTTTAGGCATATTCAAGTAATAAAAAGCAACTCATGCAAACATAAACACCATAAACTTCTCTGTAAGAAATGAAAGCAAGTATCTTTCTCTTCTCTCTTAAAAAGTTCTCATCACATTTTGGATTTCAATTTATTAGTTTGTGTCCTCAGTTCTTTTAAGACTTTTTTAACTATGTTTTTCATCTTAGCTGGCTTGTGCTTGTGAAATAGAGCAGCAGGTTCTTTTAACCTTAGTAATCCTGACTGGACTCTGTTTTTCTTATTTTATAATTCTTCCAGAACTACGGGTTCTAGTCCCAGTTCTCTTTTCAGGAGTAGTAGCGATTACTTGGTTAAAAAGTAAAAATTCTTTCTTATTTTCTTCCCTAATCACCTAGCTTTATTCATTATTCTCACTCACATTCACATAGTAAATAGCTGTTTGATCCCATTATGACTGATATCTGGGCTGTTTCTCACTCTCCAAGCATCTAATTCCAATCTCTTCTCTATCAGCAGAGTTGGATCTCCCTGTACTTTGAAAGCAATGCTCACCCTGGATAGGAAATATATAAATAGAACTTGTCTGAAAGACCTTTGGTTTATTATTTAGTATTCTTGGATAGGTGCCTACCACAGATGTATTGCTAAGACATGTTGCCTAGATTCTTAACTTGCATTTTTGACTCTTTGTCCAGGGATTCTCACATTGTTTAAGGACAGCCTCTTCCTGAAAACTTTTGTTTCTTTAATACTAATCATCTTGGAACTGGAGGGATTATACTAAGTAAAATAAGTTAGAAAGAGAGAAAAGTACAGGATGATTTTTACCCAGATGTGGAATATGAAGAAACAAAGCAAAGGAACAAATATAATCAAACTAAAAGCATTACTGATTGCAGAAGTGAGGAGTAAGAGAATTAGGGAACAAAGGGTGAAGGGGAGTATTTGTGTTACTTTGATCATGGGTGCGGTGTGATAAGAGGTATGAATCTGTACCCTTAAATCATACACAATGTTGCCAGCCACACCTAGATAATAATAAAAAAAATCATCAAACTTCTAAAAAAAAAAATCTTACACACTTCTCACATTAAAAAAGCAAATAATAAAAACTAACATTCTTGTTTAACTCTGGAATCTGAAAGTACTATGTCCTGCATAGGCTCACCTTTTTGGATTTGACCAGTTATTCAGCTGCACATCTAAAACTTGCCTATCATTCACTGACTTCAATGATGTCTATATTTAAGGCCTCTGAAAAAACAAACTAAAAAATAGTCATTTCCCCTTCTCTCCAATCACTACAACTCCAACTTGAATATCGTCTCCCGAGTCTCTTATTATATTTGTTGTCTCATGTGATTGCTATTCTGATTGCTATTATATAACTTAATATAGCATCTAAAATACAAATACAGGAGATACTAAATAAGATGCAATATTAGAACATATGTTTCTCCTAAAATATTTGAATTCCAAATAATTTTCAATTTGCAAAAAATAATAAAAACATATTTAGAATATAGAGTGGGCTTTATCTATTTCTTGACTACCAGGGGCTACTACTAATGTGATGACCACCTTCATCTAACAGCCTTTTCATTGATCTACCTCCACCAGTCCATTAGGGAATAAAATATATAAAACAAATGATGGAATTTCAAATTATGTATCTCTCAGCTACTTCACTAATAATGTCCAAGGAACCTATTCCCCTATTCTTATACAGTATTGAAAACTAATTATTACCTCAATAAAAAATATATTTCAAAAACCCTCCTTTCTCTAAATTCCATATTTTAGTCTTCCAGTCTCTCGGGAAATATACCATGATAATCAAATCCTTCTGATTCGGGCAGCATCCCTTCTGTCCACCTGTGACCTGTGGTTTCTCTTTACTGACCTTTCCCCTTTGCAAAGCAGCAGAGGCAGCTCTTCTCCCAATACTGCCTGCCTTCGACTATGTAACCTCTTTTTCAGCAAACCTGGCCCTTTCTGGGGCAGCTCTGTTTGCCAACTTGTGTCTGTGAAAGCATTCTTTACCCAATATTCCCTTTCATAATAAACCTGTCCTCTGGGGAATATATATATACACACACACATATACACACACACATACATACACACACACACACACAACCAAGTCCTTTTGATTCAATTTCCCAATTATTCCTACCTGTTCATATTCTCTGACTCCTTTAGGTACCATTACTTTTGCCCTGTATTCTCATGCTTCTTATCTGGCCATTAAACCTTTAACAGCCCTCACATCCATTGTCCATTCAATTTTAGCATCAATTCCAGAATGTTCTTTTTCAAAAGCATTTATCATCAAAATGATTAACTTTAAGCCACAGTGCCTTAACTACACCGCACAGGATCTTTCATGACAATTTGCTTTCTCAGTTTTCAGTCTAATTTCGTTTTGTATTTTGTTCTCATATCAGACTATGTTCCAATCATACAGATCTCTATAGGTAAAGTGGTATACCTTTCAAAAACCAGCACATATATCACAGGTATGTCTTTTTTAGTTCAAGGCCTGTGCAGATGTTCTTTTCTTGCCTGCAATTACATTTTCAGCTTCACTCAACAAGCTCCTCCTCATGTTTCCCCTCCTCCAGAAAATCTTTATTAAACCCTAACTCTGAATCAAATATCACTTCTCCACATATCCTATATAAAATGTTATCATAGCACCTATTACATTATATTGTAATGGTTGATTTACTTCTCTACTAAACTTTAAATATTGACAAATTTGATTAAATCAAATTTGGAATTGTTGCTCTTTGAAAGGCACACATAAAAGAATGAAAAGACAGCCATAGACTATGAGAAAACTCTTACATATCACATTTCTGATAAGTACTTGTATCATGAATATACATTAAATAAAACTCATAACTCAATAAAAAGAAGACAAATAGTAAGAATGAGCAAAATTTTAAATAGGCCACTAAAGATATTATGAGGCTTTCAAATAAAGACTTGAAAGTATGTTCAACATTAGTAACTATTAGAGAAATGCAAATTAAAACCACAATAAGAATCTATTACTTGAAAAGATGTTCAACATCAGAAATGCCAATTAAAACCACAATAAGAAACCATTACTCATGCATTAAGTGGCTAAAATAAAAACATTACCAGGTTTTGGCAGAGGCATGGATCAATGAACATTCTTAAACACTGCTAGTGGAAGTGTGAAATGGTAGAGTGCTTTGGGGAATACTTTGACAATTTCTTAAAACTTTAGATATACACCTACATTAGCCATCCACCCCCAGGTATACACCCCAAATAAATGCTAGCAATAGTTTTGGAAAGACTTGTACAATGTTCATAGCAGCTTTGCTTGCAACAGACACAAAGTGGAAACTTTAACCCAATATCCATCAACAGATGAACAGATAAACAAATTGTAGATATCCTTGTAAGGGAATTCCACTCAGCAATATAAGGGAATGGACTATTAGCCACTGCAACAAAATGAATGAATCTCAAAATAAGCAGAAAGAAGCCAAAGAAGAATATGTAATATTTGATCCCCTTCATGTAAAGGTCCAGGAGTCACAGTGGAGAAGTTTTAGAAGGGCTGCCCTTAGGGAAAGAAAGCAAGTACAATGAGAATTTAAGTTTGGGGTAAGCATGAAAATCTCAATACACATTAAGATGAGATATAAATGGCCCGCTTTTCTCCCCAAAACTTAACATTTTTAGTTATATCTAATAAAAAAAAATTCTAGGATTCTATTGGTGTTTTAAGTTACTGTATAATCTAAAGAATATGTCCTGGGCCTCCCTAGTGGCACAGCAGGGTAAGCACCACATTATGAAGCAATCCACAGCCTCTACAGCATGAGCTCGATCCCAGGCCGGCTGGCCAGGGAACAATGCATATGGCGCAGCAGACTTCCCCTGCCTGGCCCGCTGCTCCCCTCAGCAGTGTATTTCAGTCAATCTGCCTGTTCTATACCTGCTCTGTCTCGGGTGGATCCTCTCACCCCCTGCATCTCTGGCCTGTACCCCAGCTCCTGTATGCATAAATAAATATTTAAAAAAAAATAAAGAACATGTCCTAGCCACAGGTGGCTACTTAGCACTTAAAAAAAATGTGGCTGTTCTGAAAAATTGTGCTTATTTTTGAGTTCATATGAAAAACAAATGTAAAATATCTCAAATTTTTTTATCTCGTTGACACCTTAGACATAATGGTTTACTAACATTAAATTAATTTCACCCATATTACTTTACTTTTCTTAATATGACTACTAGAAAATTTGAAATTATATACATGGCTTGCATTTGTCACTCAATTATATTGTTGTAGAATATTGGTGTAGAGAATAAGTGCTGTTATCAAAAGTCTCAACTGATAATTAAAATTTCAGAGGATGAACTTTTATACTTCTAGTTAGTTTTTTTTATATATTGGTCACTTTATTATGAAAAGAGGAGCCACTGTGTTCTGAAAGGGTTCGGAGGATACTGCTGTGTTTGGGAACAAACATTACAAGACTTTTTGGTTAAACAAAGAGAACTCTTTCCAATGAGTCAAAGTGGGCTCCTGGGGAACTGGGATCAGGAAGTGGGATCACTACAACAGCATTGCAGAAAATGAACTTGAACTTCCATTAAAAAAGTGTGTCTAATAGCCTCTGCAGCGCCGGTTTGATCCCCGGCTGCTCCCCGGCCACCTGAGAGAGGGTCCCACATGGCACGCAGACCTCTCCTGCCGCCCGCTGCTCCCCTCAGCAGTGTGCTTCGGTCCTTCTGCCTGCTCTGCTCCCCGCTCTGGCTCTGGTGAATTCTCTCACCCACCCACGCTTCTGACTATACCCAGTGCTTGTATAAATAAATAAATAAAATAAAATAAAAAATTAAAAAAAAAAAGTGTGTCTAATAGAGTCTGTTTCCTTTTGTGTGTGTGCTAAAAGCACTTTTTAATTTCTATAAATCTTTGGTAATATTCCATTGCACTTAGAGTTTTCTGTTTATGGTGACCTGTGGTACAACAGAAAGGAACCGTATTTAAACTTGTGGCAAAGGGATGTACAGAGAGCAAAGAAACCCCACTAGAAGCATTGATAACACAGCATAAAGTGACTAAGTTGGGGTCAGGGGCAGAGCATGGAAAACATGTCAGTCAACTATTGGCCAAAATTTGTAAGCCATCCTTCCAAGAAATTTTCAGAAAAATTAGGGAATGTACTCTTCTGGAGACAAGGGTTCGGCTTATTTGCCTATTAATGAGCAAGTAGAGATGTAGGGAGACATACTGGGTAATTATACATATGGAAGCACCATTATAGAATGATGGAGGTCTAAATACTGCCGTCCTTACATAATTGAGTTTTATAATCCGTTTTCTTGCCACATTAATCCTTAGTTATTTTACAGCCAGGATTTTTAATCTGGCTATTCATGACAGAATTCAAGGGAATATGGGAACCTTTTAAAAATATGTACAAAATATCTTTATATTGCTTCTCTTCTTCCCATCAGAGTGAAGTTCTTTTTCCCACCAGAGAGGGAAGTCCATATATTTCATACTATGAAAGAGATGTGTGATTTAAAAAATTTAACAACTGCTCCTCTGTAATTGTGTGTGTCCCACACAATGGGAGCAGGGAGAGAGGTGTAACATTGGTTTACAACACTGTATAAGACTTAGAGGCATAGGATCACACTCTTCCAACTATTCAAATGTATGAATATATACCACACTATATTCCCCACCAAGGAACCCACAGGTCACCAAAGTCCATGGTGCCCTCTCTACACTTCGCTCTGCTCCTCCTACTTCCCCTCTGATTTCTCAGGTTTGTCATTGGTTTGGTTTTGTACAGCCCTTTGTTTTCTCTATATCCTATATATAAGTGATGCCATCCAGTTGTCTTCCCTCTTCTGAATTACTTTGTTTAGCATAATGCTCTCCAGTCTATCCCTGTTGCAAATGGCATTAGTTCATCTCTTTTTATTGTTGAGTAGTATTCCTTTGTGTGTATATACCACCATCTTTTTGATCCATTCATCTGTTTGGGGGCACTTTTGTTTTCATAGTTTGGTTATTGTAAATAGTGGTGTTATGAACATGGAGTGCAAATTTCCCTTCCAATTACTCTTTTTGCATTCTTTGGTTAGATAGCTGGAATGGCTGCATCATGTGGTAGATCTATTTTTAACATTTTGAGAAACCTCTACACCATTTTTCATAGGGGCTGGATCAGTCTACATTTCCACAGTGTATGTATGTCCCTTTTTCTCCACATCTTCACCAAAACTTCTTTATTTCTGATCTTTCTGATATAGGTCATTCTCACAGGTGTGAGGTGATATCATAAATTTGTTTCCCTTATAATGGGGATAATGAAACTTTTTTCATGAGTCTGTCAACCACCTGTATGTCTTCTTTTGAGAAATGTCTATTTATCTCTTCAGCCCATTTTTGATTGATTATTTTGCTGTTGTTGAGTTGCATGAGTTCTTTGTCAGACATATGTGTATGATGGGCAGATATTTTCTCAGCAGGGTGTATTTGAATTATACTTTGAGTGAATTCTAGTTTGGTAAATTCAATATTGTCTTATAGGAAAACTTATAATTGTATTATATGTGAAGCATTAAACTAAGATTTGAAAACATGAATAGTAAGATCCCGGATTTATTGGGAGAGAATATCTAGAAAATTTTAGAAATACCTATGAGCATATCGAATAACCTATCCCTCTAAGAAACTTACAAAAAAAATTCTTGCCACTTTTATAATTATCTCCAGGAAAGCCTATCAAGTTTTACTACATTCATAATATTTAATATAAAATATAAAAATTATTTTTATGTTGACATATATCATTCAGCACTCATGTATTTTAACCATTTTTTCCATGGACAAAAATGAGTTCTCATAATTGAACACAGACACTTTTGCTAAACTGGTTAATAGTTTAGGGTTTAGAATAATTACATCTAAGTTTCAGTTCTGCCATTTACTAGTTATGGAGCCATGGACAAGTCACAGTATCTTGAATCCTGTTTCTTCTATTTCGAAAATAGAAGGGGCCTCCCTGGTTGTGCAGGAGTTAAAAGTCTCAGCGCTATCAAGCCATCGCCAGTCACTGCAGCGTAAGTTAGATCCCAAGTCAGGGAGCTAACCCACATGGTGCAGGAGACCTCTCCTGTCTCCCCCAATGTTCCGCTCAGCAATGTATTTTGGTAGATCTGCCTGTTCTGCTCCCTGCTCTGTCTCAGGTGAATGTTCTCACCCCCTGCACCTCTTGCCTAGATCCCAGTTCTTGTATATATAAATAAAATAAATCTTTTTTAAAAAATAGGTGGATAATAATAGAACTTAACCCATAATGTTTCTATAGAAGTGAGAATGTAAACTGAACAAAATGCCTTTATAATAAATTAATTCAGCAGTTTTATAAAACTCCTAAGATTATTCTCATTAGAAATTACAACGGATCCAGGGCCTCCCCGGTGGCGCAGCGGTTGAGCGCTGGGTTGCGAAGCTGCCCGCGGCCTCTGCGGCGCCGGTTCGATCCCCGGCTGCTCCCCGGCCACCGGAGGAGGGTCCCACATGGCGCGCAGACCTCTCCTGCCGCCCGCTGCTCCCCTCAGCAGTGTACTTTGGTCCTTCTGCCTGCTCTGCTCCCCACTCTGGCTCTGGTGAATTCTCTCACCCTCCCGCGCTTCTGACTGTACCCAGTGCATGTATAAACAAACAAATAAATAAATAAACATGCCTCTATTAAAAAAAAAAAAAAAAAAAGTTTAAAAAAAAAAAAGTTAATGAGGGAAAAAAAAAAATTAAAAAAAAAAAAAAGAAATTACAACGGATCCAATAAAAGATTAAAATGAAGTCATAACTTTATTTTACTTCCCCTCAGTTTTATTGATATAAATAACATATAAGATTAAGTTTAAAGTATACATGTTTATTCAATACACTTATATATTGCAAAAAATAACACTATCATAGTGTTAGCTAACACCTGCATCATGTCACATTATTACTACTTCTTTGTGGTAAGAATTTTAAGACCTATCTTAGCAACTTTTGTTATTAATTATAAAGACTGTGTACATTAAGAGTCCCAGAAGTTATTAGTTTTGTAACTTAAAATTTGTATTCCCTCATTTTATCCCTTGTCCTTCACACCATTTCCTGTTAATCACAATCCTATTCTATCTCTATGAATTTTGCTTATTTTAGTTTCTACCGGTAAGTGATTAACTACTTGTCTTTCTCTGTCTTCTGTCACTTAATACATGCCCTCAAGCTCCAGGATGTCTTCTTATGGTAGTCGTATTTTTAATTTTTTGAGAAAGCTCCATATTGTATCCCTAATGGCTGTACAAATTTACATTGTGGAGGGAAGATGAAGAAATTCCTCCCAGGCCTTCTGACTTGAGTGAGTAATGTCAGCAATTAATTCTCTTGCGGCATTTGTACAGCAGGAAACAACACTATCTGACCTAGGTGAAGCGTTTGGTCTTGAATGATCTAAATATCAATGGCAAATCTGGTTTGTTTTTTTTTTAAGATTTTTTTATTTATGCATAGAACTGGGGTGTAGGCCAGAGGTACAATGGATAAAAGCATTCACCAGAGTCAAAGTGGGGAGCAGAACAGATCTACTGAAATACACTGCTGAGGGGAGCAAGCAGGCAGACAGGAGAGGTCTGCTGTGCCATGTGGGTTAGCTCCGATTGGGGATCAAAATCAGGCCCTAATGGTGATAGGGCTGAGACTTAACCCCTAGGCCACAAGGGAGGTCCAAATATGATTTTTTTCTTTTGCTTCACCAGCTCCTTCTCTAAGCCTATACTTTGGCTTATCTTTCCCTAGTTTTCCTGTTCCTTTTTACCCCAAACACGCTATAACCTCTATATTGACTTGCTGCCCATCACAGCAGCAACAAAAGCAGATTCTGAGCCAGACAAAAGTCTGGCTATGTTTTTTTGTGATGGGGGAGGGGAATGGCTTCACCTCAGTAAGTTTGTTTTCACTCATGTAAAAATAAGGGAAACAGGGCCTCCCTGGTGGCACAGCGGTTGAGCACTGGGTTGCAAAGCTGCCCACAGCCTCTGCAGCACTGGTTCGATCCCCAGCCTCCGGGTGAGGGTCCCACAAGGCGAGCAGACCTCTCCTGCTGCCTGCTGCTCCCCTCAGCAGTGTACTTCATCAGTCTGCCTGTTCTGTTCCCCACTCTGGCTCTGGTGAATTCTCTCACCCCCCGTGCTTCTGACTGTACCCAGTGCTTGTATAAAGAATTAAATAAAATCTTTTTAAAAATAAATAAATAAATAAATAAAAATAAATAAAAAGAAGGGAAACAGCATATTTCTTACAAGGTTGTGGAATTTGAATGGGTTTATGTTATTGTTACCTACTACTGAGTAACAAGTAACCCTGGATCTTAGTGGGTTCAAACAGTAAGGCACATTTGTTCTGTTCATAATCTGCAGCATGAGCTGGGCTCACAGGAACATGCTCCACTTGGTGAAATCAGGAGTAGTCACCTAGCTGGAGGTTGGGAGCTGTAAACATCTGAAGACTTACCCACTGTCTGGTGTTTGGTGAGGACTCAGTTGAATCAGAGAGCCAGCACACCTACATGTGGCATCTCCTTGTGACAATTTGACTTTCTCACAAGATAGTGTAGGGGGGCAAAAATTTGCCACGCATAATACATCCTTTTGGCAAGGAATTTATTTCATGGGAGAGGCTCTGAAGGATGAGTGGAAACTGCTTTCAATAATTACATGATTTACATGTAAACTTTGCTCAGTAAGGGTCTCTCTCAGGAAGACCAAATCTCTTTATTACTTTTCAATGAAGAAAGTAGAACTTAAATCTGCCTATGTTTTGTACTGTGCTTTATGATAATCTCTCTGATTCCTCCCTCCCCACTCCTAGTTTGTCCTCTTAACTATTTAAGATGTCTCAAGTTGCTTAGTCATGCTGAGCCTCTCCCATTATCTAGGTTATTTTCAACTTTTTTTTTTTTTTTTTTTTTTGGCTTTTTCTGTTAATCTGTCTGATGCTTGTTTGATTGTTTGCCAGCCTAGACGAACCCAGAGGGGTACTGGATGATATCTTGCACCCTCGTACAGTGGCTAGGTACTGAGGATAAGCTTCCCAAGTGAAAGAAAGTCAGGTGGAAGACTGTCCTTGATGACTTCATTTGGAGGTCATAAAGGGTGACTTGTTTCCTGTTTATCAAGAGAAATCCCTCCCAGTTTCAAGCAGAGCAGAAATACTCTATTGCTTGATGAGTTTTAAATCAAAGAAATTTTCTAATAAAGTCATTTTTGTAATATAGCTGTTATTAGGATTTGGGTGATTTACTATTACAGGAGATTAAAGAGGAAAGTGGTAAAGCAATATATATCATAAAAAAAAAAAAAGCTGGGAATGTGAGAAAAGGCTGTTTTCAAGATTTAAACATGGAAAAAGCCCATCGTTTCAGTAGTAATGGTGAACACTACTGTTACAGAGAGGAGTTATTAGAGCATAACCTCCATAAAAAGGGGAGGTTCCAGGTTCCCTGTCGACCTACCATGGATCTGAGTGGTGAGGGAAGCGGGAAAAGACTTGAAAAAGGCATTTGGAATAGAGACATGAAGAAGTCATACTTGCTTCTCAGCCTTGCACTTGCATCAGGGATTTAGGGGACATGGAAGAATTACATGGGTGAGAAACACAAGGGGAGGCTAACAATGGCAGCCTTTATCTTGATTTGTACTTTGATTTGCTCCTTTTATCCCGGACTTGCCTGGCCCTTTATGTACCATTCTTATAGTTCCCTACCAGAAGGTAGCCCCGCTTTTTAGGCCAACCCTGTTAGGCTAGGCATTCACCCACACAGGGACAGGTAACTTTGGGTGTTTTTTTGGGAACGTATTATACTAACTTCTCTTTTCTCTCTATGCTATCCTACTAAAGTTCTTTCACACTGAGTATGCTTTGTCTTTATGTGGCAGATGGCAGAGCCCATTTAGAGCATACAAGTTTGGGGGCCCTGGGGCACCCTTTAGTCTGCACAGTAATTATGGAAGAATTATCTCCTAGTCAGTTATCATGGACTTCTAAAATAATATGGCCTTTATATATGACAGCATAGAAACTGAAGCTGAACTCAGGAAAATATTACTAAAGCAATATTTACAAGTTTTTCAGCTAACTTACCTTTCAAACTGTGTTTAATGATTTAAAAAAAATCAGAGTAGAGGAGGAAAGACATCAAGTATGCAAAGGCTGTTTTTAAAAACACTTCAGTGTTACATGGAAAATAAGTTTGTTACACCAGTGCTAGGAAATTACTGAACAACTTACATGAATCAACTCCTGGCTACAATTCATTGATACAGGCATATTACTGTCTCCATTTTATAGATAATAAAATTCAGGTATAAATAAATTATCTTGTCCACAGTTTCACATTTTGTATATACTAGTCAGGCTGGGCTCATCCTCAGAAATCTGGCTCTGACTGCTGTATTCTTAAGAACTAAACTGCTTGTTACAGAGATCTTTTTACTCCTGGGTGAATTCCAGTTACTCAGATAAGGACATGCTCCATGGCCTATATTTAACTAAGTGATAAATTGAGAAAATAATAGCTAACTACTCCCTTGTATTTTTTTAAAAAAGTAACACTTCAGGGCCTCACTGGTGGCACAGCAGGTTGAGCTCAGCGCTATGAAGCTGTCTACAGCTACTGCAGCGTGGGTTCGAGTCCGGCCAGCCAGGGAAATTCACACATGGCGCAGCAGACCTCTCCTGTCGTGCCCTGCAGCTCCCGTCAGCAGTGTATTGTAGTCAGTCTGCCTGTTCTGTTCTCCACTCTGTCTCTGGTGAATCCTCTCACCTTCCCACGCCTCTTGCCTGTACCCCAGCTATTGTATAAATAATAAATAATCTTAAAAAAAAGTAACACCTCATTCTTTTCATTAAAAACATACTAAATTATGAAACATTTGTTAAAACAATGTAATAGAGAAATAAGTTTCAAGCTAAAATGTTAACTTTAAATTTTCTGTATTTCCTTCTATTTATATCTGTATGCTCTAAGTGTGAATGTTTTACGCCAACTATAAGTCTTCACATTCATCGATTGCACACTACATTATTTAGTGGTATATTACTATCATTGCTCATGTAACAGTTACAACATAATTTTTACTGCCCTTACAAGAGGTCATTGTATAGTTATTACATAATTTAATTATAAGAAAAATTATCCTATAATTCTAAGAGTAGGGTAATTTCCACAATCAGACTCGCAGACTGGGAAGTTGTTGTTGTTTTCCCCCAAGAGTCTGATTTTTTTTTAAGCCACGCTATTTATTTTTGAAACTTCAATAGTGTTAGTGGAGGATATTTCCCCCGCATCTCAAGAAAGATATGGGCTAAATAAGAGGGGTTGAAGACAATTTAACCACTCTCCCAAAGGAAGAAAGGAAGTTTGAAAAGTTAACAAGTAGCTTCATCAATTTATCATAGTCGGAATTTAGGTTATTTAAATGCACACACTTTGAACAAAAATCTCTAGAGTTTGATTAAGTTTAAAATAAACTCCGAAGGGTTGGATTGCTGAGATAAAGAATGTGAAAACTGAAAAATGTAATACTCTTCCTACATATTGCCTAACTGCCTGGCATAAAACTTAGAAAAGTTTATATAGTGAAAGAATGTAAGTCTAAAACAACAGTGGTGGGTATAAATTAGAAAATCTCATGCATCTTGCCCTCAAGAATATAAAATTTAAAGACAGAAATAAATTACTGTCAAACCCTATCTCGGTTACTATTTATGTCGTGACCATATCACAACAGCTACCAATTAAATATTAAACTCTCTACGGGCAATGCGTTTAATCTTTGCTTGACAGTTACTTCTAGTAGCTCATTTAACCTCAAAACAACTCTGCATTGTTATTTTCGCTTTCTAAATGACTAAACTAGTCTTTACAAAGTCGGGGAGAAAAGCCCCAAGTCACAGAAATTAGTTGAATCTCAGGCTTTCAGATGGGCTCTCACACACTAGTAACCATTAAGGAGAACGGAGAGGGGCGGTGTAGGCACCATGTGCAAAGGCAGATGTAAAACCAAAAACAAAACAAGTAAAAACAGGGTTCCTGCCCGCTTACAGTTAATTTCTAATGGTCAAGAGGTTCTGGGTGAAAACAGATAGACTTGGGGGCCTCCCTGGTGGCACAAGGGGTTAAGACACAACCTACGAAGCTATCCGCAGCCACTGCAGCACGAGTTCGATTCCTGGCTGGCCAGCGAGCTACCCACATGGCACGGCAGACTGTCTTGCCGCTGGTCCCCTCAGCAGTGTATTTCATTCAGTCTACCTGTTCTGTTCCCCACTCTTCTTCTGGTGAATCCTAACCCCCCCCCGCCGTACCTCTGGCCTGTAGCCCCGTTCTTGTGTGCATAAACAAATCTTTAAAAATAGAACTGCCCCGCTTCCCGCCGAGCACCTACCACCCAACTTATCCCACTCAGCACCAGGGTTAGGGGCGACTCGCAGACCGTGGAGAAGTCATGTTTTTCCTCGCTGCAAAAGGACACAGCTGACGGGACACAGGGAGGGGTGACTCCCTTTCCGATTATTTCTAAACCTTCCAGGGCTAGAGACGCCAAATTTTACCTCCAAGTCTGGGGAGACCAAGGTAACTAGACCGAGAGCGCGCAGACCCGCAGCCTCTGTGCCCCGCGGCTTCGCGACGGCGAGGACGCACGCATGCGTCGTGCGCGCTCCCGGGCCCCAGCCCTCCCCTCCGGAGCGCTCTGCGCAAGCGCGGGCGCAGATTGCACCAGCGCGGGGCCGCGGCAGCTGCAGTCAACGTGCCGCGTCCCCGCCTCCTCCCCGCCCCTCGCGCGCCCCTCCTCCGCGGTCGCCCTGCGCCGCAGGCCTGCGGGTCGAGCTTTCGCTGTTGGGGCTGCGGACTCCTTGACCCTGTCTGCGCCGGAGCTGCCCGGGGCCGCGCCGCGCTCCGCCTGCAGGTAAGCGACCCCGGCCGCTCCTGCCCGGGAGCGCGGCTGAGCAGCGGCGTTTGGCTAGAGCCGAGCGGGCGGGAGGAAAGGCCGCCTCGGAGCTGGGAGCTGGGGCGCCTGGCGTCCGGGCGGCGCTTAGAACTGGGCGTCGAAGATGTTGTCACCTTCTGTTTCCTGGGCCCAGCCTCTTGCCAGGGGGCTCACGCTTGGGCTAGCGCCCGCGGTTGCCTGCAGAACCACCCCCCTTCCCCCTACAACACACACCTTGGTTGACTCGGCGGCCCTGGTTTTGTTATCTTGAGTCTTGCATGGTTGCGGGATCATGTTTTTAACCTTTCAGGAGTAGGCTGTGTGCTGCTGGGTTTTGTTTATGTAGCGTATGAGAGGCTCAGAGTTTCTTCTTTCTCACAGATCACGACCCATTTTAAATTGGATGGAGTCCCATACTTTTTTTTTTATTTTTCTTTTCCTCTCGGTGCTGGGTCTGGATCTGTGTTGGTTTTCGGAAAATTAAGAGGTCGCAATGAAAAATATATAAGCAGCCCAGAGAAGAGAAGCAGGCCTAGCACCTCTTTGTAAACCAACAAGTCCTCAAGAATTAAAATGTTTAAATGTACAAGTGCCCTGAGGAAAATCCAGTAGGGAGGGCTGGCTTGTCCAGCCTTTGGCCCCTTAAACCTCTATCAAAGCAAGAAAACAAGCCCACATTGAGAGTGGTCACCTGGTGTTGCCTGCTATGTTCTTTCCCCAGTAAGACTTAGCAGTGGGATGCACCTTAACTCACCTGTTATGTTAACTCAGATCTTGGAAAGGCTTCTGAGCCCCATGGGTCCCATTTCATCTAGGCCCCAAGGTCACAGTTTGGGGACAATGATGTTAATTCACCCCTGAACCACCTGTGGCTGCCAAGTCTTGCTTTGGCTTGGATTTAATATTTAACCAAATTAAGAGAACACAATGCTTTTGTAAAAGTCATAAATCATTGATATTTTTGAACTTACGTGGTTATTTTATGAGTAGATTTTTTAAATAGTAGAAATAAGCATTATTCCCCATTCTATAATTTTGTCTGTTTCATGATTTTTTTATTCTGCTGTTTACAGACTGTGAGCTACTGCAAAGTAATGGTGACATGCCAACTTTCAAAAGCAAACTTTTCTTCATACTGTAGGATAAATTGTTGGTTTAGTGTTGGTTTTAGTGTTGGTTTTATTTGGTCAAGTCAATAGGAATTTTTAAAAGAAACACTATGTGAACAATTCATTTTATAGTAGCTATATTAATCTATTTTTAGAAACCAATAAAAAATATATGGTCAAATTTAGAAAAGATATGTTATTTTTAAATTCTGATGTTCCCCTTTATTAGTTTTCCCTGAGAATATCAGCAGATTGGATTATATGATTTAAAGTTTTAACTGCAATGTTATTGTGTTTCCTACTTGCAGAGGTCATTTTTGTAAAGATTCAAGTACTAAATAATCTTACTTGACTTTAAATTTGTATTTAGTTTTCCCGGTGTTATTTTTGCACTGTCCTAAAATTTTGCATGTTAATGTTCCAAATTTTGCTGCTTTCTATTGATGAATTATATTTAATATTTTAGAATGTTAATTTTGTTATTTTAACTCTGCTAGTTGTTAAGTGAAAGAAAAACCTGCAGGATTTGATGTCAACTGGTTTTGTTGTAGATGTTGAAATGCTTAAAGCATGAAATGTGAGAATGATGATTGTGAATTTTATTTGTCACAAAGGAGTATGAATTTTTAAAAAGCTAAAAAATGCTACTTTGAAATTACCTTGTATGATACTTAACTGTAATCTGCCAAAGGCAGCTGTTGCCTTCAGAGCTAATTGGTTTAAAAGTTGAAAGTATTTTTATTTTATTTTAATTAAAGTGATGCCTGCATTTTTTCTTTTCAGAAAGTGTAGACATTTGTCAAATTTTAATGTTCTTTGAAAGCCCATTTTCATCAAAAGTCTTATATGATTTTGCTTCATAAAATTTTGTCAGAAAAATACTTTTAGACTTAAGCTCCCATATTCCACATTATTTTGATTGAATGTAATTCTAATTTAAAAAATAGTTTAAAGCTTGTCCTAATTAATTAAATTTATATAAATAGCCTATAGTGTTCTTTTACATTCATTTTTTTGACTTAGTATATCTACATATTTAGTATTTTAAATAATCTATAGTATTGAGTGTATTTTTCCCCTCTATTTTTAGACATGGGAAAGTCTTTTTCTCATTTACCTTTGCATTCAAATAATGAAGACACCTATGATGGACTCACATCAACTGAAAATATCAGGAATGGATTGATTAATAATGAAGTCCATAATGAAGATACAAGAAATGGAGATGTCTCTCAGTTTCCATATGTGGAATTTACAGGAAGAGACAGTGTCACTTGCCCCACTTGTCAAGGAACAGGAAGAATTCCTAGGGGTATGTAATGTCACATTGTTTTTTCTTTAAATTATGCTTCTTGGCATTTGAACAAATATTAAAGTCCATAGGTCTAAGCACAACCCTTTATGTTTTAAAGACTCAGGATTAAAGTTAAAACTGCCTGCCAGTTATCTTTAGTTAAAGCAACACCAAAAAAAAGTGTGGAAGTATGAATTAAGGTTGTTAAAGCAGTAATGTGAACTACCACTTTAATTCCAAAATTTTTTCTTTCTTATGTGCTGTGAAAGCAAATATACTTTGTCTCCTGACTGAAAACTTTTAGTTATATTTGACATCATTTGAGTTCCTATCATGTCTCTTTGCTGTAATTTGTGTTCTGAGCAAGGTAAATGATTTGGTGACGTGTTATTTTTAAATATCTAAAAAATAATAATAAGCTGATCATACCATAATTATTTTGAAAAGGAATTACATGAGGGAGGTTGGTATAGGAACATGAGCCAAACAGAAAAAAAATATGTTTCTGGCATATCATGGGGGAAGACAGAAGAGAATAACCCCCTGTGTTGTTTGAAAGCTACCTTAGTTGTAGTGGCAACAATAGAAATAATAAATGTACCTGGTGCTAGTCTCATTTTCTGCTTGCTTGAAGTTGGTATGTGATATAAGTCCAGAATAGGATTGTGGGTAAACAGAAATCAAGGCTAACTCCAACATTTTCTTCCCCCCAGCATAGGAAGAATGGAATATTTCTTAAGATACAGAAAAGGGGCCTCCCCGGTGGCGCAGCGGTTGAGCGCTGGGTTGCGAAGCTGCCCGCGGCCTCTGCGGCACCGGTTCGATCCCCGGCTGCTTCCCGGCCACCGGCGGAGGATCCCACATGGCGCGCAGACCTCTCCTGCCGCCCACTGCTCCCCTCAGCAGTGTACTTCGGTCCTTCTGCCTGCTCTGCTCCCCGCTCTGGCTCTGGTGAATTCTCTCACCCTCCCGCGCTTCTGACTGTACCCAGTGCATGTATAAACAAAACAAACAAACAAACAAAATAAATAAATAAAACATGCCTCTATAAAAAAAAAAATTAAAAAAAAAAAAAGATACAGAAAAGGTTTGGAAGGCAGCTATGCTCACCACTCTACCACCAATGTAAGACAGAGAAATGATTTGACTGTGTGTCATAGGAGAGAGCATAAGCTCGATTTTAGATATAGTCATTTGGAGATGTATATTTACTATTTGATGTGTTCAGTAAACAATTATAATAAAGGCTTAGTGGTCCCCTCAGTACATAGATGACAAAGCCAGTTGGACGAAAGTACCAGGCTCATCAGTGTGAATAGAAAGAAGAAACCTTAACACTGAACCTTGGAGCATTTTAGCATTTCAAAGTCAGTGACATGGCAAAAACTGAGCAAAGGACTCTGAAAAAGAGCAGTTAGAGTAGAAGAAAACCCTGTTTCCTGTGATGTCTTAGAAGATGAATGAAAAATGAACAAGGGAAGCAAAATTTGCTACCTCAAAATATGTCTCTTCGGTGTATATTTTTTTGACCTAGTTATTTTTAAGAAACAACAAACATAGGAAAAACTCAGTAAAAAGTTCACCATTCTATAGGACATATTTACATGTATAAACAAAAATCCATTTTTCTGGGTGTGCCCCTCACAGTACCCAAGAATAGGTGGGTGATCAAATCTCTCTATTTCTTATCAGTGGAAAAAGCAGAAACTTAAATATGCATAAATACCATGCCTTGTTTACAGTCCTTTCCTGATAACCTCTCATAACTGACCTTCTTCCCATTCCTTCCCCACATCCTACCCTTATCTGAAAATGTTATTTAAAGAGATGGCTTAGGCTGTTTTGACTACTTAGTTTTCCTGGGTAACTGCCATATATGCAGGAGGTATACATATTACTTTTGTTTGTGTTTCTGCTAATGTCTGTAATTTACTGCAAGGATATATTAACTAAGAACTTAAAAGGACAGAGGGAAAATTATATTTTCTCCTCTGTAATACCAGGGGGGAAAGAGTGATCAACTATGTCAGATGCTACCTACAGACAAAGTAATGTGAAGACTGAGAACTAACTATTGGATTTGGTGATGTAGCAGTAGCAGCCACTGGAGACCTTTTTTTTTTTTTTTTTTTTTTTAAAGATTTATTTATTTATTTATGCATACAAGAACCGGGGTACAGGCCAGAGGTGCAGAAGGGTAAGAGAATTCACCGGAGACAGAGTGGGCAGCAGAGCAGGCAGATTGATTGAAAACACTGCTGAGGGGAGCAGTGAGACCGGAAAGGTCTGCTGCGCTATGTGGGTATCTCCCTGGCCAGCCGGGAATTGAACTCATGTTGCATAGGCTGAGGATAGCTTCATAGTGCTGCGCTTAACCCCTTGCGCCACCAGGAAGGCCCAAGACTATTGTTTTTTGAAAGGTCTTTAGCCCAGTTCAGTGTAGATAGATAATACAGTTTTTCAGTAATAACTCCCTTGCTTCATTTAAAGATGGTTTCTCAGATGTCAGCTTTTCACACCTCCAAAACCAAGATCAAGAGATCATAGGAGGAGCTGATTTATATAGTGAGAAAAAATAAGTGTTTAAGGATTTTTGCTGAAAGGAGAGAAGAGATTTGATAGCTGAAGGAAGTGATGAGATCAGGAGAGGGATTTTTTTTAAGTAATCACTTAATTTTTTTTTTTAATTTCTATTGTAACTTTGATTTAAAAACTGTGTGATATAGGGTGTAGAATCACAGTTCTTCAGATGTATATTACCACACCCAGCCACCATCAGAACACACATAATCCCCCAGCATAGTTCCTTGTGCCCCTTCCCCATTTTGCTCTCCCTCTTCCCCCATTAACCTCTGGTAACCTCAATTCCGTAGTCAGATTTCTAGAGTTTATTTGGTTTAATTTTGCCTTTTTCTTTGTATGAATGAAATTGTCTAGTATCTGTCTTTGTCCTTTTGGCTCACTTCCCTTGACATAATCTCCAGTTCCATCTGTGTTGTCACAAATGGCAAGATTTCATCTTTTCTGATTGGTGAGTAATATCCCATTGTGTAACATACAACTCTTCTTAATCCACTCATCTATTCTCAGGCACTTACATTGTTTCCATATGAACATGAGAATGTATATATTTTTTTGACTTAGTATTTCTGTATTCAGGTATATACCTTGGAATTGCTAGGTCATATGGTAGATCTATTTTTAACATTTTGAGGAGCCTCCATATTGTTTTCCATGGGAATTGTATCAGTCTGCATTCCCACTAATATTGTTGGATGGGGTATTTTCCTTTCTTGTACAACTTTACCAACAACTGTTCTTTCTTCCTTTTTGATATTGGCCATTTTCATGAGTATGTGGTGGTAGCTCATTATAGTTTTGATTTGAATTTCTCTGATGAAATTTGATTACGAGCACTTTTTTTCATATGCCTGTTGTCTGTCTGTCTTCTTTAGAGAAGTGTCTATTTAACTCTTTCACTGATTCCTTGGGTTGTTTTCTTGCTGTGGAGTTTTACGACATCTTTGAGTAATTTAGATATTATACCCTTATCTGTATGATCATGCCTTAAATCATACTTTCTTTCACTGTACAGAAGTTTTTTAGCTTGGTGTTTCATTTATTTAATTTTGTTGTTGCACCCCTTGCCATTACTGTCAGTCCCCAAAGAAATCCCTGAATTCATTTTTTCAATGTTTTACCTGTATTTTCTTCTGTGTATTTTAGGTTTTATGTCTTATGTCTACATCTGTAATCCATTTTGAGTTATCTATTGTGTATGGTTGTCAAATAGGGATCTAGTTTTATTCTTTTGCATGTAGTTATCTAGTTTTCATCATTTCTTGAATTTGAGTATTAATATCCTGATGTATTGTACCCTAAACTATTATTATATAATATCCATCCCTGTCTCTTGTTGATCTTTTTCAACTAAAAGTCTGTTTTCTCTGTATGACTATCCTTCTCTTTCTTTTGGTCTCATTTGCTTGTGGGATTTTTTTTAAACTTTTTACTTTGAATCTGTGCTTACTTTGGCACTCAGCTGGGTCTCCTGGAGAGTCCAGAAAATTGAGTTTTGTTTTCTTTTCAAAACAGTCACTCTTTGCTTCATAATTGGTGAGTTTAGTTAATTCACATTTAGCGTGATTATTGATATATGAGGATCTGCTACCACTATTTTCTCCTTTTCTGTTTCTATCCATAGCCAGTTTTTTTTTTTTGTGGCCTTTCTTTTTGATTTAGATAGGAGAACTCCTTTCAACATTTCTTGAAGGTCTAGTGTCGGCCAGTTTTTGCAGCTTTTGTTTGTTGGGGAAGGCCTTTATTCTCCCTCATCTGAAAGAGCCTTACAGTATATAGTGTTCTTGGCTGTATTCTTTGAGTATTTTTTATGTCATTCCATTCTCTCCTTGCCTATATTGAAAGCCTGATGGTAATACCTTTATGTTTTGTCCTTTTTTTCCCCTAGGTACCTTCAGAGGGCTTGTTTTGTTTTGAACTCTTGTTTTACTACCATGTGTCTTGGTGTATGTCTCACTGCATTTAGATAATTAGGTATTATTATGGCTTTATGTACTTCATGTATGTTCAGTTCCTCCCCAGGCTTGGGTATTTTTTCTCTGTTATTTCTTCGATAAGCACTCTCTTTCCCTTTTTCTCTCCCACTTCTGGGACAGCATTATGATGCTTTTCCTCATGAGTCTGATAATTCTCAATGTGCATCTTCATTTATTTTACTTTGTGTTTCTGTTTTTCTTCCTGGGTCATTTGTGCATTACTGTCTTTGAGGTGATCTGATTATTTGGTCTGTTGCTTCTGTGGCTTTCTCTAGAGTTTTTTTATTTTAATATTTATTTTTTACACTGTTCATTTTCGTACTCTAGAGTTTCTTTAATCTTGTTTATTGAGCTAGTTGCATCCTGAAGTTTTGTAATTTTTGGATTCAAAGCTTCATTTTCTACCTTCTGTTCATTTTATTTCTGATTATTCATTGGTTTTCCTTAATTCTCTTGTATTTCTTTGATTAGCTTTTCTGAGTTACCTCGTATCACTCTGTCTTGCCTTTTGAGTTTCTATTATAGCAATGTTGAACTCAGAGAATGGTACTCATTCATGTCTTTGTAGTTAATATTTTGGAAAATTTTGTTCTCATGACATAATATTCCCTTAGGTTTTCCAATTACCTTGTGTTACATTTTTTTGTCTGGTCACCCTGCTGCTTTTAATTTACCCTTTTTAAAAATATTTGTTGCAGAAGTTTGGAGAGTTGAGGCACTTTTACTTTTTCTGCAGATGGCACTATGGTTTGATTTGATTTGAATTGATTTTTTGGCCTTTGCTAACTTACGTAATTACTGAGACCTGTTTTTGCTGTTGCTGAGTCAGGGTAGGGAAGGTGCTGGGAAAAGTCCAACTGCTGGTGGTGATATGTTTGGCAGTTGTGGGGGCTGCCTTGTCTTTATGACACCACCAATATTCCTCCTGAGTTCCAGGTCTGGGATTCTTTTGTCTGTGCACTGTCCGTGCACCTTGAGGTAAATACCAATTCTGATGGGTGGGGAAGGGGGTGTAGTCTTGAGCATCCAAACTCCTCCATATGTTTTTTTCCCTTGTTCAGGGGCATGTGTCTCCACTAGCTTGCTGTTCTCCCTACCCCAGACTCCCTGTTTATGTCCCCTCACTCCATCTTGCAGCCTCCAGGCATTTCTTTCCACCTACTTTCTTTTCAATGATACATGACTCTCTCCTGTGTTTCCTCTGTGCTTTGTGTTGTCTCATATCCAGTGGGCTGTTCCAGTTTTACCCCAAGCCAACATGGGACTCTGGGTATGGTTTCCCTGGGCAAGGAGCAAAGCAAGAACTTTCTTCAGCTGTCATATTGGTTGGGATCACAGGAGAGAGTTTTGTTTTGTTTTTTTTTGTTTTTTTTAATGGAGTGAATAATATGTTTATATGCTGATGAGAATGATCCCATAAAGAAAACGTTAATGCTGGAGATGGGAGGTTATTAGATTTTTGTGCACAAGTGCAGAGGGCTTTTTTTGCAAAGGAACATAGTTTACTCTTAGTGATAGGAGAGCAGATAGAGTGTATGGATATAGGAGCTGTGGTGGTTGCAGTGATGGGACCTCTTGGAAGTTCTCTTCCTTTTGCCACGCCATGAGCTAATGAGTAAGGGTAGGGAAGAAGGTATTAGAAGTTTGAGAGATGAAGTAATATAATTGAGAGTCAACCTGAAAATGGAAACTATGGACAGATATATTGTATGTTTGTTGGTATTATTAAGGACCATTTGAAATTACTGATATTAAATGAGACCAGTGAACACAGTTTCATCTATCCACATTTATTTGTGAATGTAGGTAGCTAAAAGGTTGATTTTGACTGGGGTTGTGGCTTACCTAAATGAACACCATTGGCCAAGATGGGACATGTACACACACACACACACACACACACACACACACACACACACACACACATATATAGTCATGCATTGCTTCTGTATTCACATGTCATTGTGTGAAACAAGGCTGTTGCCCTACCCCTTTATAATCAGTTATTTGAACTTAAATGTTCTATAAGCTCATTGTCACAAGCGAAGAGTAAATTTTAATTGTGTTTGGGTTATAAAATTTGACTTCTGATCCACTTATACAAGAATTTTCTTATAACCAGAGGACATAAACATAACAGTATTGATAGATATAGCATAACACCATGGAAGTATTTTTTCTTCATGATTTTCTTGAAATATTTCCTTTTCTCTAGCTTACTCTATTATAGGGATACAGTATATAGTAAGTACAACACTTAAAATATATATTAATTGATGGCTTATGTTAAAGGTAAGGTTTCTTATCAACAGCAAGCAATTAGTAATTAAGTTTTGGGACAGTTAAAATTTATACAATAATTTTCAACTGTGTGTAGGCTCAGTACCACTAACCCCTCTGTTGTTCAAGGGTCAACTGTATGTGTATGTGTATGTGGTGGGGGAAGTTTAAATGATACGAGAGCAGTGGAATGTCCAGAACAAATAATGGAAGCATTATGGAACACTTGGAAAAAAAGATCTAAATTTGTCAATGTTGCTTTAATAGGTAATATAAAACGTTAAATAATGGTAACTTGGGAAATTGGCATTTACAAGCCCGTGTTTCCATTAAAGTATATGGATATAGGTCAATGTAAGAAAAAAATAATGTGTTTTGAAGTGGTTTAATGTGGTGAGTTATGTGACTGCAAAGACTCTTGCCTGGAAGGCTCATTATGTAAGGGCTTTTGTGTGAGACTTAGTATGTGTCAATTTTGGTTTTTCAAGGGGGATAATGTAGAAACCTTGGTAGTTAAAAGGATTTCAGGACACAGAAGAAGCTTCTATTCTATTTTTTTTTTTTTAAAGATCTATTTCATTTATGCGTACAAGAACTGGGGTCTAGGCCAGAGGTGCAGGGAGGTGAGAGGATTCACCAGAGACAGCGTGGGGAGCAGAACAGGCAGATTGACTGAAATACACTGCTGAGGGAGCAGGTGGCAAGACAGGACAGGTCTGCTGTGCCATGTGGGTTAGCTCCCAGGCCTGGCATAGAACTCATGCTGCCGTGACTGCCCTTAGCTTCATATTGCTGGTACTTAACCCCTTGCATCACCCTGAAGGCCCAGAAGCTTCTGTTCTCTTTTTTTTTTTTTTTAAAGATTTATTTATTTATGCATATAAGAGCTGGGGTACAGGCCAGAGATGTGGGGGGTGAGAGGATCCACCAGAGACAGACTGGAGAACAGAACAGGCAGACTGACCAAAATACACTGCAGAGGGGAGCAGCGGGTGAGACAGGAGAGGTCTGCCTCACCATGTGGATTTCTCCCTGGCTGGCCAGGGATGGAATTTGTGCTGCAGAGGCTGTGGATTGCTTTATACTGCGGTGCTTAACCCCTTGGACCACCAGGGAGGCCCGAAGCTTCTGTTCTTAGCCAAATAACCAAATCAGAGTCTTAATCAGAGTCTTATGAGGTTGAAGGAAGGTGTGGTGAGGACTTTTTAGATTTTTTTCATTGTAAGAAACAGTTACAAGAATGAACTTTATCATTCCTAATGCTATTTCAATTAGCTAGGTATCTAGGTATGGAAAAAAATATCTGCTCTGGACATCCGTTTATACTGCATGCTTTTTGAAGATTTTGAGAGTTTACTAAAGGAATGAGATGAGAATCAGATGATATTCTGGTTTTCTAAACCACTTTGCCTAGGGAACCATTATATTTTTAATAAATCATGTAGTAAGTTTTTAAACTCTCTTTTTATTTTAGGGCAAGAAAATCAACTGGTGGCTTTGATTCCATATAGCGATCAGAGATTAAGACCAAGAAGAACGTAAGTGATTATAAGAAAATGGCAATTGTTTTGTTTTTTGTATTTTTTTTTCCCTTTTCAAACTATGTGTAATTGCTCTAGTTAATACTATTAAACTTCCATTCTAACAAATAATTCTGAGAATAATCCACTAAAATGGAGGACTCACTTGGCTCTAGTTTGGAGAGAGTACCAAAATTTTGCTTTCATGAATTCAGAAAGAAGTCTTAAAATCTATGTGTTTATGAAACTTCACATCTTGGTTGAGCACAGTGCTGTGGGCCTGTCTGCTGCCTCTTCAGTGCCAGTTCAATCCCCGTCGGCCTCGGAGCAACCCACATGGCGAGCAGACCTCTCCTGTCTCGCCCCGCTGCTCCCCTCAGCAGTGTATTTCGGTCAGTCTGTCTGTTCTGTTCCCCGCTCTGTCTCTGGTGAATCCTCTCACCCTCCTGCGCATCTGGCCTGTACCCCGGCTCTTGTATAAAAATAAATAAATCTTAAAAAAAAAAAGAAACTTCCCATCTTGAATCTAATATGCAGCCTAGTTTGGGAATGACTGCATTAATGTTCTGTCTATAATAAGCCTAAAAATCACAGTCTTCATCTTTTTAAAAAAAAATTTTATTGAGATAAGGTTAGTTTACAGCACTGTGTATGGGTAAGTCATATTTTAAGAAAAACATTGTAGGGCCTCCCTGGTGGCGCAGGGGTTAATGTAGTGCTATCAAGCTGTCACCAGCCTCTGCAGCCTAAGTTCAGTCCCTCACGAGGGAGCTAACCCACATGGCATAGCAGACCTCTCCTGCCTCATCCACTGCTCCCCTTAGCAGTGTATTTCAGTAGATCCTCCTGTTCTGCTCCCCACTTTGTCTCTGGTGAATCCTCTCTCCTTCCCCCTCTCCCAATACCTCTGGCCTACACCCCAGTTCTTGCATAAATATATAAAAATAAAAAATTTATTTATTTTTTTAAAGACTTTTTTTTAAGATTTATTTTTATTTATTTATACAAGCACTGGGTACAGTCAGAAGCGCGGGAGGGTGAGAGAATTCACCAGAGCCAGAGTGGGGAGCAGAACAGGCAGACTGAAGTGCACTGCTGAGGGGAGCAGCGGGCGGCAAGAGAGGTCTGCGCGCCATGTGGGACCCTCCTCCAGTGGCCGGGGAGCAGCCGGGGATCGAACCGGCGCTGCAGAGGCTGTGGGCAGCTTCGCAACCCAGCGCTCAACCGCTGCGCCACCAGGGAGGCCCAAAATTAAAAAATTTAAAAATAAAACATTGTAACATATAATAGACTCAGACATAACTCTGCTCAGTACTGCTCAGTACTTTCATAATGTAAAATATTGGTGAATAATACATCTTTTATCTGCTAATATAAGAAGGGAAGACTCCAGTTGAAAGTATCTTTTATAGATGTTTTATTATGTAATTTTTGATGCACATATATTTAAATACTTCATTTTCTTTTCAGAAAACTGTATGTGGTGGTTTCCGTGTTTGTCTGTCTACTCCTTTCTGGATTGGCTGTGTATTTCCTTTTCCCTCGCTCTATTGATGTGAAATACATCGGCGTTAAATCAGCATACGTCAGTTATGATGTTCAAAAGCGTATGGTATATTTGAACATCACTGTAAGTACAAATTCTTACTAAAAATATTTGATTTATTTCTTACCATGTTAAATAAAACCTTTGTTCCTGTTAACCTGTGCCTTTGCTGTAATGATTTTCTTTACCATTAGTGATTCTCCTGAAAATGGTAAATAAACACTGTTAATTATGTATACAGAATTCTTTAGCATTTAGGAGAGTAAAATGAACTAAGCAATTAATTGAATGTAAAAGGAGTATTTATAGTCTGTTTTTCAACATTTGCTCTGATCGCTCCTGCCGAGGTATTAATATAGTTGATTTGATAGGTATTATAAATATATTTTTCTTTCCTTGAATATTGTTTAATTAATGACAATGAAATAAACAGAGATTTGCCATCATTAACAGACCATGATTGCTTTTGCTATAAATTAGTATGTATGAAAATGCCCTGTGTTCCCCAGGACCTTGGTTTTTAGGACTGTGCAGTTACTCCACTCCTCAAAACAAAAAACAAGATCCTCAGGGAAGACCTTCTACCTGTCTTACATGTTAACCAAAAAAGTAGTATGTGCAAACTGCTGCGTTCTTTAAAAGGAAGATATGCACTGATTATGACATTGGCTATCCTTAGTGACTTTGAGCCTCACAGTTTATCTGTGTGGCCATGATCTGTTTGGAAGAGTGATAGTAGATTTTAATTGGTTTTCCTTGCAAATATGGTTGGTATGCTTGTGTTTGAAGTAGAAAGGCCTGTGTCGGTAGATGGGTGGAGGGACAGTATAGGAAGTGAAAGAAAACGGTATGTTAAAGTAGGATTGCTATTTAATGGCAGGAAAAAACTATGAATCCACTTAGTCCCATAACTTACTGTCAAAAGTTGTCAATCTAAGTTTTTCTCTTAAAAAACAACTATATGGAACAAATATATATATGTGCATAAACTATTCACAACACATTGCTAATTGTAAATCATTTTATGTGACTGGGGAGTTGTTGGGTTTTTTCCTACTTGAACAGACATTTGAAACAAAGAACATACAATAATTTCCCTTTTTTGTACAATGTTTATAGCAGTGGCCAGATATTTTTTGCCTATCTCCAGAGCCTATTATCATATCAAATACTATAAATTTATAATAAAAAATAATAAAGCCATGTGACTTTTCATTTTAAATGCCAGAGAGTATATTTACATGTAAATATAATTTTACTTTAAATAAGGAATTCCCACATTTGGGGATAATAGCTGTAATTAAATTGAGAGAAACTAAATAAAAAAGGATTCTTAAATAAGTGATTATTAGATTTGGGCCTCCCTGGTGGTGCAGGGATTAAAGTCAGTGCTGTCAAGCTATAGCAAGCCATTAGAGCATGAGTTCCAATCCCTAGGCAGGGAGCTAACACATGGCACCGAGACCTCTCCTGTTTTTCCCCGCTCTTCCCCTCTGCAGTGTGTTTCAGTAGATCCGCCTGCTCTGCTCCCCACTCTGTCTCTGGTGAATCCTCTCACCCCGCACCTCTGGCCTACACCTCAGTTCTTGTATGCATAAATAAATAAAAGTAAATCTTTAAAAAAATGTATATTAGATTTAATTTATTGACAATAAAATAAATCCAAGATATCTGAAGGTTCTCTATCAGTATTTTAAATGTTGAAGGTATATAATAATGTTGCTTTGTTTCTTACATCAAGTACTATATGTAAGTACTACTCATTGCTTTTTTATAACATTTATTGTCTTTCCACATATAAAAAAATACTTTTAGATAACATTTGAAAAATACTGTAACATGTGAAAATGTTTACTGCTATTATTTGGGCTTAACTATTAATGTGTATATATCTGCTAATAATGAATATATGTTCACATACCTGAATATAGTTACAAATGTAGTCATACATTCCTGTCATTATAAAGGTACATATACAAGTGTGCAAGTACATACACGTGTGCATTTTATTTATTTTTTTTAAAGATTTATTTATTTATATAAGAACCGGGGTACAGGCCAGATGTGTGGGAGGGTGAGAGGATTCACCAGAGACAGCGGGGAACAGAACAGACAGTCTGAAATACACTGCTGAGGGGAGCAGCTGGCGAGACAGGAGAGGTCTGCCATGCCATGCGGGACCTTCGCCGGCCTGGCCGGGATCGAACCGGCACTGCAGAGGCTGTGGACAGCTTCACAGCGCTGCACTCAACTGCCTGCGCCACCAGGGGAGGCCCCACGTGTGCATTTTAACTGTGATTTCACTACATTTTCATATTAAGTGTTCAGTCAGTCACATGTAACTCTTTCCATGGCTACATTGTAATAATTTTCTTAATATATGCTCACTTTTACTGTTATGAATATTCACAAAATATCTCTGTGCTTAAAATTTTGTTTCCATTTTAGATTTCATTTCTTTAGAATAAACTGAAAATGTCAATAAAAGATAATAGCTAAAGGTCTTTGATAATAAATTATGTAAAAGCTTATGATTATGAACTCTTGATTTACAAATTAAGTGAATTCTCACTGCTCTCAGAAACAAAATGCCTCTTTTAGTACTAAGTTTTTGTTCTGTCTTATTTTTCCTCACTTTCCTGATTTTTGTGGGTTTTTTTTCCTAATTCCAAATATATCTTTTTCTAGTACTTACAGTTCTCTTTGATCTCAACCTGTTTTTTATCATTGATCCCTTTAATAATGACTGTTGTGAACACTTCAGAGAAAGACATTATTTTTGCTTGTATAGAAAATTGCAAGATTCTCCTGAATCCCATTCCTTGATCTGTATCAAAAGGTCCATTGATGTCATATTAATAATTCTTTTCCTATCATGTCCAGAAATGGACTTGATATGGGTATTAAGACTCAAGTAGATGAGCATATTTATATATTTAGTAAAGATTACTTATCTATGAAATTCATTTCATATTTATAACTATAATTTAAATGAATGCATAAATGTGATCATATACTTAATCTCTAGCATATCTGTTAAAAATTTTTTCTGAGTATATTCTCCTTTCTACTTATTCCACATTACATCTTTCCATTTCTTTCTCCATATATTAATATTAATTCACTTGTTCAATCTTTCTAAAATCATTGTGTCAACAAAATATTTGTTTGTTTTCTTATGTGATAATGCTTTGCAGAAATCTGTTATCCAGTTTAAAGTTAGTGCACTGTTTTTAATGACTCATAATAATTTTCAATCATTCTTTGTTAAGGATCAGCATTCCTTTTAGTTTCAAGGGTTTTGTTTTGTTTTTTGCTTCTCCATCCACAAAGAATACTGATATTAAGAGCCTAATATTTGTACTTGTGTGAAGTAGATACTCAAAAATAGTGTTGCTCTGTCAAGGGTATACACATTAATTATTTTTGTGGCCATTGCAAGATTACTTGGCAAAATAACTTTAGTGGTTCACATATTTACCCTGTCCCTGCCAGAAAGAAAATGTCACTTTCTGCAAGCTTTACTAGTTTGATAGAGATAAGCAATATTCCATTTTTACTAGAGTTAATGTTTCTTTGACTGTAAGAGAATTTGAAAAAATGTTTCTTGGCTATTTATATTTGTACTTATAAAATTTTTAGTTATATTCTTGTTCCTTTTTCCTGTTAAATATTTGTCTTCTTAATTTGTAAGGACTCCATGTGAAATTATAGATGGTAACTACTGCTGTATCTTCTATAGAAATATTTCTTCAAGATTTATCATTTAGTGTCTGTTTTATTTATGGTATTTTTTGCTGTGATTGCTTTAGAGACTTTTATCTGTAATATCTCGATTTAACATGTTTTCCTACATTTATTGACTATTTTTGAAGATAATTTGAAATAGTAGTTGTGAATTAGAATTGTGGAATGATACTTAGTTTAGAAATGATATAACTGCTTTTTTTTAATTGGTTGGATTTGAACCTGTCCTATTTTATCCCCATTGTAAATATTTATTCATATATAAATTAAAATGACAACTTTTTTAAGCACTTTACTTAAAGTACCATTTAATGTTTTAAATGGCCATCTATATATAATACACTAGGAAACAGCCTACAAATATAGTATGTAAAGACATGTAATTTGCATCTAATAAAATTTTATTTTAATTATGTGTTTACTATAGGCATATTTATAGATATAGTGATCATGAATAAAATTAGTTCATTTAATTCTTTGACATTTAAGGAATAAAGCATTGCCGTAACTGAAATGATTTTCTTTAAATTTGGAGTACTCATTATGCTTATTTTCAGATTAACGTTTTACATTTTCTGCTTCCTTTCTTTTGTAGAACACATTAAATATAACAAACAATAATTTCTATTCTGTTGAAGTTGAAAACATCACCGCTCAAGTTCAGTTTTCAAAAACAGTTATTGGAAAGGCACGCTTAAACAATATAACCAATATTGGTCCACGGGATATGAAACAAGTAAGCCTCAGTCATGAAATACTTTGGATGACTCAAATAAGTCTCAGTTTTATGTATTGTATTAACTTTAGGGTGGTGGAGGATTTCCTCAAAAACTTTACTTTGAAATGTATCCTATGCAAGTATAAGAAGAAGTCTTAAAATCAAACTGAAAGTGAGAGATTTCTAAACTGTGAAGTTAAAAAAATATATCTGAAATTCTTGATTTTTTTTTTCTCTGCTTATTTTCTTTTTTTTACCTTTCAGATTGATTACACAGTACCTACTGTCATAGCAGAGGAAATGAGTTATATGTAGTAAGTTTGAATTTTTAATTATTTTATTGTGTTGAATCTGAAAATATGAAGAATAAAGATACAGACATGAAGTATAAAAATACAGTTTGGTCCCGAATTGTTTATATTCTCTTTTGTTTTCCTTGCTGCTGGGGACAAATCTGCAAAGTTATCTCTGAAATGTATGTCATGGAGTGTTTTTCTAATGTTTTTTATGGTTACAGGTCTAACATCCTGAGTTGATTTTCATGTATGTTGTGAAGTATTGGAAAAGACCATTTTTTTAACTGTTCTTTTTTGGCCTCCGATCAACTCAGTTCTTTTTTCTTTCATCCTTGTGTCCTGGAATAATTCTTACTTGGTCATAATGTATGATCCTTTTAATGCATTGTTAAATTTGGTTTTAGAAATTTTGTTGAGGATTTTTGCATCTTTGTCAGGGGTATATCTGTAATTCTACTTTTTTTGTCGCATCTTTTTCTGGTTTTTCTATCAGGGTAATATTGAACTTACAAATATGTTTGGAAGTATTCCCTCTTGTTCAGAGTTTTGAAAGTTTCCCTCTTTTGAAAGAATTCCTCTTTCAGGGTTTGGTAGAACTCACTAGTAAAATATCTGGTCCTGGACTTTTGTTTTTTGGGAGACCTTTGATTACTGTTTCAATTTCTATGCTTATAATTGGTCTATTCAGGTTTTCTATTTCTTCCTAATTCAGTCTTAAGTGGTTGTATATTTCTGTGAACTTGTCCATCTCTTCTGGTTATTTAATTTAGTGGCATACAAATGTTCATAGTGATTTATTCTGATACGGAATTTCTGAGTTGTCTGTTGTAACTTCTCATCTTCATTTCTGATTCTGCTTATTGGAGTTTTCTCCTTTTTTTACTTTGTGAGCCTAACTAGTGGTTTGTTTTGTTTACTTTTTCAAAGAACAAACTCTTGGTTTCCATAACGTTTTTGACTTTTAAAATTTCTGTTTCACTTATTTGTGCTTTGATTTTTATTATTTCCTTCCTCCTACGGTTTTTTGGTTTTATTCATCTTTTTCAATTTCTTTATGTTGCAAGATAAGATTATTGGATCTGTTTCGTGATGTCAACCTGTATTACTATATACTTCCCTCTTGTTACTGCATTTGCTGTATCCTCATTTTCATTTGTCTCAAAGTATTTTATTGAATGGCATTGAATTTCCTTGGTGTTCCAACTGGCACAGTCAGTGCTAGTTTCTGATGTCCAAGACATGCTCTAGTTTCACCTCAGCTCAAGGGACTTTCTGGGTCCAGTGCTCTTCTGGACTGCTTTCAGATTATCCTCCGGGAATCAAAAAAGGGAAGCTTCTCTGATACATTTTTCCCAGCGCAGTCTTTCCTTTCTTCTTTTCAGCATATGTAACCTTTCTGTATATACCCCTTTATTTAACATAAATTTATTATATAGATTACTTTTTCAGAATTAGAATCATGTATACCCTGTTACTTTTTATTATGTTCTTATATTTGTTGATATTTTAGAATAGTAGGCTAATAATGTTTAATACTCTATTATTGATTTGAAGCTTTGAAGCTTTTAAGTTGGATTTAAATGATTGTTAACTACTGAGATTGAGTAAAAATAATTATAGTCATAGGCTATTTTTTTGGACGTCTGGTGTACAGTTTCTAAGCAATGAACAAAATGGCTACTAAATTTGGTAAGGTGAACATGGTAGAAGCAATTCATAGCCCATTTTTAAACAACTCTATAATTGCTATACTGTGGAAGCATATATATTTTTAGAATAAGAAGTCATGAAATGAGTAAATGTTCTTTGAATTGTAGGAAATTCTCAACCAGTAAATGCTCTTTATTATGACTTAATAGTAAATGTATTTTAGCTTTAGAAAAAATTATTATAAATAGTAAGTAAGGTATTTTAAATTTATAATGTCATAGTTTGCATTTATTCACATTGGTTTTTTCCTTTAACAGTGATTTCTGTACACTGATATCCATCAAAGTACATAACATAGTGCTCATGATGCAGTAAGTATGAGGCTTTCTTTTTGAGAGAGACATTTCCTTGTTCAAACTTTAAATTTATGTATAAACATTGGCTTGTAATATAGACACCATCTTTACAAGTGCCATCTCAGTTGGATTGGAAGCCTTAAAAGAGTGCTTTAAGGTCAAAAGGTAAATATTATCCCACTTTACAAAATTGGAAATGGCAGCTGAGAGAAGTAGTAAAGAATCACTTGACTAAAATAGTGAATATGGACCTAGTAAGACTCAGGAAAATTATCTGATTTGGCATAGAGAGGAGGACTCTTAGCTCAATGTTCAGTTTCTCATTAATCATAATAATGTTGGGTTTGTAAATTGGGTGTCATCCTAAGTCAGTAAAACATTTCAAATTTGGTATTTTAGCCATTAGGTGACATTTCATTAACTTACCTGTGAAAGAAGTTCATCATTATTTTAAAATAAGTAGTGAATGAACTTAAGTTTGTTAACATGTTTTGAAAAAATTGCATTTGTTGTATATAATTATTTGGCTAGGACTGCTCAGCCAGCTTTTCTGTTGTCTATTGGAGAAATATCCCCTAAAAGACCTATTGTCCACAGAGTTAATCAAATAATCTCTCTGGAGAGAATTTTAATGTATCAAAGTATTCTCACTGTAGAAAACTATTGAATAATTTTATATATGTATCTATATACAGTATTCAATATTTCTCCCTATTTATTTCTTTGTAGAGTTACAGTGACAACAACATATTTTGTACACTCTGAACAGATATCCCAGGAGAGGTACCAGTATGTTGACTGTGGAAGGAACACAACTTACCAGTTGGGACAGGCTGAATATCTAAATGTACTTCAGCCACAACAGTAAAAACTGAAAGAATTGTCCCTGGAAAAGAAGAAATGCTTTATTGATATTTTCAAATTCTCAAAGACGAGGTACTTCTAATAGGAGATCTTAAATTGAACAAACCTAAAGTTTACATTCCTGTTTAAAGAATACAGTTAAAAGTATGTGAACTTGGAGTTACTACAGTTCCCCCTTCTGTGTTCGTAATGTTTGTATCAGGCTCTTTTACTTAAATCTAAATTTACTGATTGGTTTTCTTCTATACCCTGTTCCCAGAGGGGAAAACAGAAATTTTTACTTGAAGGACAATAAATAAATATTTAAAAATCAGAGCTCCAGTGGCTATTGAAAATATAATTTTAGTGATGAGCATAATTTGAGAAACTTTATTTCTGAAAGTTTTTATAGAATTTTACTAAGTCTTCATGGAAGACTATTAAAGAATAATCTTCTTTTCCTATTTTATAAATTACCATTGCTACATGGTAGTATTTCAGCTACATGATATTTTTTAGCTTTTAGCTAAATGTTTTTAGTTTTTCATTTATTGAAATTCTTATTTACATGTTTTTGTTCGTCTTATGTTAAGCCAGTGCTTGTATTAACACTTATAAACCAAATAATCTTTGCAAAATTCTGTACTTAAAGTTTTAAAAAGCACCTAAATAATGTATTTCACATCTCTTTCCATGTTACAATTTTTTTTAATTTTTTGTGTGACTTCATAGTAATTTAATGTACAATATTGTAAATAAACTTGTGCATGGTTTTTATATAGCTTGAATAATGTCATATAAAATAATAACAGTTTCAAAGTAAAGTAAGTTGCTTGTAAAAATAAATAAAATAGGAAAATGAAATTCAGAAACCTATGGAGTATGAATATGATTCCAGTTATATATCGAATCAGGAACAAAGTGGATTTGGGATAGATTATTTTGATGCTCCACTTGTTTTAAATCTTGCTTTTCATATTAGAGAATTGTGAAGACAATTTTTTTCATAGCCATTAGATGTACAAGTCATCAGTTTTATGAATGCAGTAGAGGAAAAATTATTTCTTTGGTTGATTGGTAGAAATTTTGCCATTAAATTATAGTGGTTATGTCAAAGTAAACCTATATCCAATTAAACTTTTAGTTACTTTTCATATCACATGGATATCATACCTCTTGGAGTTACATTTTAAAAGTTTTCTACTTTGGGTTTGAATATTATTTAAAACTGTTTTCAGATATAAGTTATTGACTTGCTCACTTTGCTGTTTATATTTTCAGTACCATTTTTCATTTGGGCTTTTTGTCTGTTCACTTACTAAGTCCCACGTACTTTTAAAATATATACCACTGAGCTTAGAGGCTGCCTATGATACCAAAAAAAGTAAAAGTGGCTTGAGATTAATTTATTTCTATTCCCTTGTGACAGAAAGTAATTCCTCCCACCCCTCAAAAGTGCCTAACACATCTGAAACATACATTATTTATCTACTCTCTCAACTGTAATGCATAAACTTTATTTAATTATTTAGAGATAATAAAGCTCACCTTTCTGCCTTTTAACACACTCAAGCCTCTCCTTAACTTTCCTCTTAAATGAGCATTTTAATCAGTGCAGTATGCTAACTTCATTATTTTTTATTTTACTACTCAGTCTTCTCTTAATCCATCAATAACTCATTTATCCCATTCTTATAATTAAGAAGATACACCTTTAAATACATTATGGTTTCTAGTGAAAATCTTTATTTTAATTTTTTTCTTCTGTTATTTTTTTTTACTATTTTTTGAGTATTCCCATACTCTTTGAATTTGCACTTTGCCAATGTATTGGTTATATTTATATTTTTCAAATCATTCTCTTCATTTTCTCTCATTCCCTATCATTTTTTTTTTAGTTTTAACATTGCTGTTTATTGAAGAAAAATGATAGTTTCAAACTTAGTTGACAGTCTTTTACTGAATATAATCTAAACTCTTGCCTAAAATTTCTACTCCTGTGACTTCAATAACTATCTGTTGTAGGGCTTCCAGATGTTTCTACAGACCTAGCCAGTCCTCTATCTAGTTTCCTCACCTATAGAGTGACCTAGTGTAATAGTAGTTCAGTGACTCTGTGTAAAATAAAAAAAAAAAAAGTTAACATTTTTTTACTACATTGTTTTACTTTTACCTTGTCCTCATGTCCCATTTATTTCAAAATCACCATTTCTTCAGAATCATCCTTCAAATGTTTCATTCAAAAAATCAATCTTGATTTATTTTCCTGCTTTTTATAATCAAGGATGGCATGTTTTATAAATTAAATCCATTTTCCTGTTTTGTGATTTTTATCACATTTTAGAGTGCATGCATAATATCTACTGAAGAAAAGAGGGAACATTTGCTTTTAGTGACTTTGTCTGAAAATACCTTTTCTTCATTCTTTAAATTAAAAATTCTTTGTTATACCTGTTGAGTTTGTCAGAAAAGAAACTAGAATTTAAAATAAAAATTTGTAGTAAAGAAATATAGATCACCTGTGACCACTTTCAGAAAGTATTAAATAGTTGCCAGAATAAGCCTAGAAAAAAGCAGGCTGTAAATTAGTAGAACTACAAAAACATATTCAAATGAAGTGGATTTATTGCCAATAAAAACATCTGGAAAGAATGAATGAGGTTTTAACTTTTCTTAGGTTAATGTCTATCCTTACATGGTAACAGAATAGGTGCCAGTGTAGTCTAAAAAAACACTGCTGTCAGATCTTAGCCAAAGGACAGGAAAGCGGTGTTACAAATTTTTCCTGATCCTTCCAAGAATAACATTCCCTTAAATTACACCTTTAATTAGCTAGTCATTCTACCTAAATCTAATACTATGACAAACTTCTGTGTATTGCTATTACACATGTATAATAGCACTTTGCCACTTCTGAGCTCTTTCATGTTTTTCTAACATGATTTCCCACAGACCTGAGAACAGTAAGCTCCTCATCTTACAGAAGATAAGGAGAGGATGAAAAGTTGAGGGACTTGCTGAAAATCACTTATCAAGTGGATTCAGTGAATTATTTTTTTGGAATCAGACCTTGTTTTGTTTTTGTTTTTGTATTCCATATATATACTCTGTCATTCAAAATATACTTGGCAAGCCCTGCTGGATTCAAGTTAGAATGATTGAAAATTAGAGAAACTGATTAGCTGATAGTGAAAATCAGAATGGTACTGATAGACAAAGACTTAGGAAACTAAGTTGGTATCTGACATATTTTAAGTGAAAAGTAACACACGCAAAACATTTTAGTGCATAATCTATAGCTTGATTTTTTTTGTTAAAATTTAGTATTCCTTGTTCATTTCAATAAAGATATAACTGATGTGTTTTCAGAATAGGTTATTTGTAAATAACAGAGGTTAATATGTTTGAGATTTGAAATAAGAAAAGCGTGAACATATTTGATAACAGATAAATTGTTTAAAATTGCTAAAAAGCTATCTTTATTGTAGTGTATAACATGTAAATGATTATGGATTTATCTGTGTGCAGTTTTTCAATGCCTGTTTTATTTCTTTGGGCCAATCAAATAATTATTTTCATTAAAATTTATGACAAGAAAATATAATTCACTTCAAATCTTCTAAATGGTTGATTGGAAATGATACGGTGGTGTCATTTTGATACTCAGAATTTTAGAAACTAGAATTCTGGGAGATACTGTGTCAGCTGTAGTGTTAAAATAGGAAGCAACACCAAAACACAGTAAAAATAACTGAGGTGACTTCAGTCATTAGCCTAATAAATCCTTTGTAGTTCTTAACTTTATCAATATTGCCATAAAATTCTGGATGTTTCTTTGGAGGGCATATCCCCAAACACTACATTGTTTGGTTTATAAAGTTTTGAAAATATGCTAGTTCTTTATATAATCATTATTTATTGAATAATAGATACTTGACTCCAATGTAAGTCATTGCTCAATATAACTTATATTATTTACTTATGGTGTCAGATACTATACTAGTCTTTTTTGTGCATTATTCTGTTATTCCTCAATGAACCCTCTAAACTCTACCTTAAAGGCCTGCTTTCATTGCCCCCTCTCTTATACCAGAGGAAATTGAGTTGTGAAGAGTTGGAAATGTCCATTAGCTTGAAAGGCAAATTTGATATTCAAATCATGAATGTGACTCAAGCATCATTGATCTCAAAACTAGCATATTTTCTTTCTAGCCTTTGAAAATGTTTTATTTATAAAAATACATTTGTTGTATTTACTGTATTAGACTTTGAGATTTTGATAGTATTTTAAAAAATATTATAATTTTCTAGTCTTTGGTATAATAAAAATGTGTATCATGATTTTAAGACTATTCATACTTAACTGTTAGAATTTTTCCTCTTAAAAATGTAAAGTTTTAAATTTATAAAAATATGCAGTGTTCTTTGATAAGTGGTATGAATTGAATTTCAAGTTATGAAGTTGTAAGGCAAAATTTACTTAACCATTATGTGATTATTTGGCTTACAAAGTCTGAAAGCTGTAACTACTTGGCTCAAAGCAATTAATTTTATTTCTCTCTTTTTGTGAAATCAGATTTTTTAATGAGTTGTTTATCTTAAACTTTTATTTTAAGAAAAAAAATGTGTGTTTTAGAAGGTGGGGTAAAAAGACTTAAGCATTATTTCCTCAAAAGTTATTTTTACATTAAAATATATTTGTGATATGCACCAATCAAAAACTTCACTCCAGTATCCCAGATCTGCTTATTTCAAGGTGAAGAGTTTTCACTTGTGAGCTGAAATTTAGAACTAGTATTTGTGTGTTTTTGTGCTTAGAATAGAAATTTCACCGTGGATTTTGGAAATTCATCCTCAGTTTGGATAAAAGCAAGTGATGTATTTATAAAGTTACTATAAAAATAAAAATGGTAATTTCCATTTTTTTAAAAACAATATGATTATGTATGTAGTTCTTTTTACATGTGTTTAGTATAGGCTCTGAATTGAAAAATAAAGTATGGTCTGTATTGACCCCAAAAATATGCCATAAATTAGTTTAACAAATGTATGGAAAGTTTTTCATAGTTTAAACCTAACTCTTCTAGAAGGAAATTGTTGCCTTCTGTGGAATTACATTAATTGAAATGTGTTTAAGAGAAATGTTTTCAGCATATTTTGTATACTAAGAAACAAAAAGGATTAGTATTGGGCCAATGGCCAAGAGGTAATATTACTACCATGTAGACTGTTACAGTTCAAATTGTCCCACTTCCCCCAGAATTTTAGAAACTAGAAGTCTGGGAGATACTACGTCAGCTGTAGTTGGGTGATTCTATGTGCTGTAAGTACTACTCATCTTATAGTTATTGTGTGAGATGGAACAAATGCCAAGTTGCAAAGGATACATAATTTCATTATGTAATGGTTTGTTTAGGCATAAAATATCAGCAAGCTATACCTTGTGTGTTTTGTCTGTATTTCCTTATAGAACTGAAATAAAGATTTTGCAAAATGATTTGAAATGCTTGCTGACTTGACCTGCTGGGTCAGATATTTGAATGATATTAATGGGTAGTTTCTCACCCTTGATTCTAATGTGGAATACAGAATAATATAGAATGTGAGACTATACTTGGGCACTTGCCCTTTGCTTATATTGTATAATGGCCCTCTGTCATGACACTAAATTTTCAAGTTGAGCAGTTCTGTAATTGTAACTCTTGTTGCTGTTCATGTAGCATAACATGCTTGTGATAGCAAAAGACTAGAAATGTCCTCAAAATGCTATTTTTTAAATTGAGTTGTAACTGTTACTCTTATAGTTGTGTGACAATAAAATTTGTAAGAATTTTAGCATGAAAAATAAAATTTGTATCCGTCATGTATCCTGTCATGCTTTTGAATTCCCTTGACATAAACAAGTTCATAGAAATATTGAAAGTCCTTTAGCTTACAGCTCTTAAAAACTCCACTTTAGTATCATCTTTGATTTCTTTTTATCTACTTAGCTTCCAATCTGTGCTAAATTCTGTCTGTTCTTTCTCTGTAATATCCCTCAAATTTGACTTACACTTGAAATCTCTAATGCTTTCACATCCTGGCTTTTAATGAAGAAAAGCCTGAGTCTTCGCTGCGATGTTGAGAACATTTCATTGTCCATGCACAACTTAAATTCAGTCTTATGCCCCCTCACTGTGTTCCACCCAAACTGAAATGTTGGCCATTTCTTGGAAACAGTTATTCATCAATGCATTGTTCATTCTGTTCTTTTCCTTAGAAAAAAATACTTTACTATTCCTTGAATTCCACAATCTTTTCTGGTTTTCAGTGCCTAATCAATGTCCCTTTCTCCCACCAAATTTGGTGGCTTTCTAATGTATACTTTAAAGGGAATTGCCAAGTCACAAAGGTTTTGGTTTGAACTCAAAACTTTTTCTTTTTTTTTAAAGATTTATTTATACAAGCACTGGGTACAGTCAGAAGCGCAGGAGGGTGAGAGAATTCACCAGAGCCAAAGCGGGGAGCAGAACAGGTAGACTGACGAAATACACTGCTGAGGGGAGCAGCGGGCGCAGCAGGAGAGGTCTGTCGCGCCATGTGGGACCCTTGTGGTGGCCGGGGATCAAACTTGTGCGGCAGAGGCTGCGGGCAGCTTCGCAGCCCAGCGCTCAACCGCTGTGCCACCAGGGGAGGCCCAAAACTTTTTGTTTTGAACTGAACTTAAAAACCGGTTTAAACTGTTGATTTTATATTTTTCCACTTAGACTTAGCATTTTATTTCAGTTTTAAAAACCTTCTATGTAGTTGCATGATGTGAAGTTAGAAGAAATGTGCTGCACAACATCCTGGCAGAACCATCGGGGAAACATACACTACTAGGTGTGCACCACTATACAATTTTTCAATGGAGAAAAGAATCATTAGTAAATTCAGAAGGGTTTTTTACCCCCTGGTGGAGTTCTAGTCCCTTGATCAATGGTTTTCAGATTTTTTTTTTTTAATTTGTGAAATCTAATTTTGAAGTAATATCTTAGAACCTGAATTGTGACAAAAGTAGCTATTTTGATTTAATTGGCAACAGAGACCTCCAGTCTCTGAGTACTCACCAGTGGCCCCTGAAACCATTGGCCTAGCATAGGGTACGGGCAATTCTTAAACTGTACCTTACAGGATGCAATTTAACAATAGTTTATGACTGAAATATATATTGTAACGAACTACAAGCTTTAGTTTATACTGTAAGTCTATTCATACAGTTTTGAAAATGATCAGGAAAAATGGAATTCTTTTCTAGTAAGTGGTTTTTCCATTTTATTTCAAACGATTTATCTTGAATGGAAACCTTAAAAAAGATTTGTGACTTTATGCAATATGAATCATTTTTAGGATTTCAGCATTTTCATTAATGTTAGATTCATAAGTAGAATATGTTCAAAAATATAAAATAAAAAGAAAATACTGGAACAACAAAGAATTTTATTTATTTATTTATTTATTTATTTATTTATTTATTTATTTTAATTTTTTTATTTTTACATTCCCCAAGCAATTGCAACCCCTTTATTTTGACCCCAATCCCTCCCCCCCCCCCCCTCCCCTCATAAAGTGTCTCTGGTTCATAGTTGTTTGTTGATTATGATTTTGACTTTCTTATAGATACTCATTTTCCTGGTCCCTTATTTAAGTTTTCTAGATTCCTGCTATGAGTGAGACCGTACGATATTTTTCTTTTTCTTTCTGGTTTATTTCGCTGAGCATGATCCCTTCCAGCGCCATCCATGTTGCTGCAAATTGCATGTGTTTATCTTTTTTGAATGCTGAGTAATATTCCATGGTATATATGTACCACATCTTCTTGATCCAGTCATCTATTTTTGGGCATTTGGGTTGATTCCAAAGCTTAGCTATTGTAAACAGTGCTGCTATAAACATAGGGGTGCAGGTGCTCTTTGGAGTTGATGTTTCTGTGTCCTTTGGGTAAATACCTAGGAGTGGAATTGCTGGATCATATGGAAGCTCTATGTTTAGTAGGTCAAGAAATCTCCACACAGCTCTCCATAGTGGTTGGACCAGTTTGCACTCCCACCAACAGTGCAGGAGAGTTCCTTTTTCTCCACAACCTCGCCAACATTTGAACAACAAAGAATTTTAATCCCAAATCTTCTGTTATTTAATCTTTAGATATAAAAGGATATCCTTCCCAAATAAAGCATTTTTGCCTGATAATTTGTCAACCACACATTCTACTATTTAGAACAAATGAAGACATCTGTGGTATATGTATAACAGGTACTGATTTACATAGAGGTCAAAATGACTATATAGAAATAGTTGCTTAAAAAATTCTTTTTGAACATGATTTTAAGATTTCTCAGCTTTCTGAAAAATCTTGTATAGAAATTCAAGGACACTTGCTCTCAGTGGTAAACATTTCTATTTAGTTTATCTAGAGCTGTAGCCTAAATCCTGGCAGCAAGCTGTCACTTTGAATTGTTTTATAAGCTACCTATTTAAAGTTTTAGACAGTTCAGTGTAATAGGATTTCAGTCTTGACCCAGCCAGTTGACTGTATCCAGAATTAATTGAAACTCTACTGCAAATAACAGATACATTCTTTTGTATTTATTTTTCAAGGGCTTAGTTATTTGTGACTGAAAAATTGGACCATATGGCAGCCTCCTAAAAATGTTTTTTCTCTTTATGAGCATTATTTCTATTTCATGTCATAGGAAATGCAATAATATGATTATTTGGTCTTGATTTTCAACCTACTCATTATTATGGAATGAGGAGGCTAATGCAAACCCACCCTTTGTAATTTAAATACCTTTATTTCAATTATCAACACTAATCAAAGTGCTGAACTTTACATTTGAACTCACAAATAAATGCAAATAAATTTTGATTTTTTTCAACTGGATAACAAAATATTACTATTAACCATTGTTAGGAGAAGTGTGGAAATTAATTTCATCATGCACGCTTCATTTGAATAAAACCCTATCGGAGAGCAATTTGCCATCTCTCAATTTAAAATGTATGTTTATCTGGGCCTAACAACACTGCTTTTAGAATTTTTCATTCTGCAGTATTTTGTGAGTAAATAAATGTAGAAGTATAGATTTCCAATTGTAACATGTCAGATTGAACAGACTGCAATATATCTTCCTTACACACGTTAATTTTTGAAAGAGGAATAACTACTCAAAAGCAGTATGAAACTGGCTGACAGTTTAGGTTACATTACCACACTATCACACATCATTTTTGCCCACATTCCACTAGACAGAATTCATTCATACCTCCACCAACACTGCTCAGGAAGCTGGGAAAGTAGTCTCACCTCGGACTTAAAATCTCCATGTGCAGCTAAACTCAGGTCCAACTGCTGGAATGGTAGTGGCTAGCCTACCAAAACAGCTCAACAAAACATAGGCCTGAAGCAGCCATGGGGCCACTGGTCCATGCCAGAACGTAGTGTCAGACAATCAGGATGTGAGTCAAATACTAATTCGGACACGTGGAGAAGAAAAGAGATCCTGGGTGTATCTGTGCCAGACAGAAAACGGGAAATACCTCAAATAGTAACCATTTTAATTTTCCCTAAACTAGTAAGTCCTCAGATTGAAAGGGCCCAGTGTATCACCAAGTATTGAAACTACAAAAACTGCTCCTTCAAAGTCTTAGGAGGAGGTTTGTAAAGGCAGATTATGAGAATAGATACACATTAGTGTGGATCAAGTCTCTACCATTCCTCTGTCTACTTTGTCCATTCTTCAGCTTTCTTTTCCATCACTTAATAAACTCAACACTTAATTCTGACACTGGGAAGGAGAAATGAGATATAAAGACCAAGTAAGATTAAGTATCTGTGTCTATATTAAGTATGTGTGGATGTAAGTTCGTATGTATGCATGTATTTCAAGGATTTGGTTTACACAAACAGAGAACTGGCTAAGCAAGCCCCTGGTAGAGAGACATGCACACAATAAAACTCCACAATTTAGGATGAAGCTGCTGTTCATAGGTAGAATTTCTCCTGGGAAAACCTCAGCCCACTGTTTTAAGATCTTCCAACAGATTCAGTCAGCACAACCACATTATCCAGAATTCTATTTTTTGTTACAGGAAACTGATATGTGGCTTTACTTAAAGTCTTCAGAATGCCTTCAAGCAACATCTCAATTAGTGTTTGATTGAGTAACTGGAAATAATATCCTATTCAAGTTGATACAGGAATGACGCTATCATAGCCCACCCTTTATCAACTTGTCACCCATACATCTCTCCTTAAGCCATGCTTAGTCTTGAAATACAGAAAATGATAAAATTATACTTCAACCTAATACGATAGACAACCGTCTCAATTACGACTGAAAGCACACCCTTTGCCCAGAAAAGGATTCAAGGCCTTTAGGTGATATTCACTGTTCTTTGATATTCTTTAACTTAAATACTTATTAATACATCTTAAATGATAAGGGATAGAAAAATGAAAATGTAGACACGTTCATACCCACATACACACACAGAATCCATTATTTATAGTTCTTTGCAAATTTGCTTCCTTTCTAAAATGTATTTGTAACTCCAAAATCAACACTCGCAGGGGTACTAAACTTTCAGTCATCTAATGTACACGCTTCTGTCTGAGGTAGTGGTCTGCAGGTACTTGTAAACAGGTATCTTTTTCATGCATATTTGTGTTGTATTCTGAATTGTTATTTCATATCCATAAAAACATGTTTCCATATTTTCATTGGTATCAACTTATTTTGGACAAAGTTGGTTGTGGTTTGAATTTGTGGGGTTTTATTTTAAGATTTATTTAGTTATGCATACAAGAACTGGGGTACAAGCCAGAGGTGCGGGAGGTGAGAGAACTCACCAGAGACAGTGGGGAACAGAACAGGCAGACAGACTGAAGTACACTGCTGAGGGGAGCAGCGGTCAAGCCAGGAGAGGTCTGCTGCATCTTGTGGGTAGCTCCCTGGCTGGCTGCGGATTGAACTCGTGCTGCAGACACAGTGGACACTATCACAGTGCTGTGCTTAACCCCTTGCGCAACCAAGGAGGCCCTGAATTTGTTTTGAGAGACATATTTAGATAAATTTGTTTAAATTTAGATATTAGGATTTTCTTATTGATATGAGCATTCCCGATGATGTCAGCAAAATTGTGCTACTGAGTGCTCATCCATATGAACATAGAGAGGACCTTTATGTCCCTGACACCATAGTAGCTACAGTGGTGTCGATCTTGTAATGGACTTCTAAAGAATTTTCTATCCAGACAAGACTGCTCTGCTGATATAAATAGCTCTCCAAAGGCCTTGGGGCATTAGCTTCTGTGAAGACACTGACTGCTGGAAGTGGTGAGAATCCTGCTGCAGCCATATGAAGGAGATTATCTTGCCTGCTAACACTTTCACCCTCACTTGGTTAGCATCAATCTTTAGCAGCAGGAGATTTTTCACTTTGTGCTGGCTGCTGGATATCAGCTTCTGGTTGGCTAAACTGACTCTCTGAAGAACCAACTTTTAGAAAGATATAACAACTAAATTTGTACTTTATTTCTTTTATTTGCCCTTTGCCTAGAACAATGGTGTAATGAATCCATTATTACTGTAGAGTATGTTATTTCTTTTATTGTTAAGGGGCTCTAATCCTGCTTATTATTGACTTGTGTTGTTTTTATGAATTATAATTTCCTCAATAAACCTGTGTAAAATAAACTGGCAAAGACAATCTGTCTTTGAGTATAATGTTTTTTAAAAGATTTATTTATGCATACAAGAACTGGGGTGCAGACCAGAGGTGCAGGGTTGAGAGGATTCATCAGAGACAGCATAGGGATCAGAACATGCAGATCTACTGAAATACACTGCTGAGGGGAGCAGTGGGTGACACAGGAGACTTCAGCAGCGCCAGCCAAGTGGGTTAGCCCCCTGGCCAGGAATCGAACTCATGCCTCAGTTGCTGGTGGTAGCTTGATAGTGCTGAGACTTTAACCCCTGCACCACCAGAAAGGCCCTCTTGAGTGTAATTTGACCCCAAATTAGGTACACAATTTTCACATTTTTGTTCTAATTGTTAGGGGGACAGGATGTCCTGCGCTAATCCCATACAGGCTTTGTGGACTCCACCCCTACTCCAGACCAAAGTCATCAGGACATTGGGAAAGACAAATCCCGTCACCACCAAAGGGAAGGTGGCTGGGACCTGAGGGTGGAGCTAAGCAGCCAGGGTTGGTATAAAAAATAGACACGTGGGCCTTGGGCTCTCTCACTCTGTCGCTCGCCTCCTGGCTTCATGGCTCCTGGCTCGCGGCCAGCTCTGAGTGCCATTTGGGATTCCAGATCGGCGAATCAGGTGGGACACATTTAAAATTTTGTCTCCCACTTTTCTCCTTGAGCTGTACATTTCCTCATTTCCCCTTCCCTTGTAAATAAACCTTTTATTAACCTTTCGCGTGTGCCTGCAGTAGAGCATTGATAAGTCCTTTTAAGCGCACGGGTGAGGACCCACAGTCAGGCACCCCATTTTGTATCGAGGCTGCCCTATAACAGTTTGGTTGTGATTTTGTTTTTTAAAATGATCCCTAATCATAGTGTTGAAGTACCATCTAGTTTTTGGTTTTGTTTGTTGTTTTAAAGATTTATTTATTCATTCATTTATTTATACAAGCACAGGGTATAGTCAGAAGCGCGGGAGGGTGAGAAAATTCACCAGAGCCAGAGCAGGGAGCAAAACAGGCAGACTGACGAAGTACACTGCTGAGGGGAGCAGCAGGAGAGGTCTGCGCGCCATGTGGGATCCTCGCCAGTGGCCAGGGATCGAACTGTCACTTCAGAGGCTGCAGGCAGCTTTGCAGCCCAGCGCTCAACCGCTGCGCCACCAGGGAGGCCCCTATCTTATTTTTGTAATGTACAAAGAAGGCTGTGGTGTGCCTTACGGGGAAAACATATTTATTTTTAAGAACATTATTATGTTAGGCTATAAAACGCTTGTTAGAATTTAAATCAAAGCGTCAATCTCTTTATGAATTCAAAACTTCTCCAGTAAGTTCAGGCCTTATCTCTTGGGTTAAAAACAGGCAGAGAGGAGGAGGGATGGTCTGTCCTTTCACTTCCCTGATCTACTTCTTCTTTTTGCTTTTTCTAGATTTCGGAGAAAAAAGTGTGGGGAAGAGTAATTAGAAAAGCGGGACTCTTCGTTCATTTGTAGGGCTCTGACACAGGAACCTATTCAGTTCACTACACCCAGCATTCTTATTGCACAATCTTTCTCCTGGAGTCTGTTTGTCCCAAAAGACAGCTTTTTATCAGGGGCATAGTGTTGTGACCACAGTCATGAACTAGAGGAAGCTTGTGGAAAAAGATGGGTCAGTGTGGGCTTAAGGGCCACACCAAAATTCAGAAAGGCCACACCAAAATTCAGAAATGCTCATTAGTAACCATGGGAATCGCAAGTAACAGGATATGTGGTTTTAATTTTATCTTTTGTTATTTATAGTTTTAATTTTTTCTATGATTAACTGGCATCAATTATGTAATTAAAAGAAGAAATAATCTCACCACAGTATGAGTCACTATTGTTCCAGACAAAGAGAACTGAGCATGCTCAGGAGAAAAAACATAAAAGATGTTATTTCCACCATACATACTTTCTAGTATCATTGAGAGTAACAGGTACTAAAACAGGACTTTATAATTGCTTGTGAATACTTTGATAAATCCAAATATATTGTGCAAGCAGCTGTGTTTATTTTGCATAGAGAGATTTAATATATCTCTTAAATCTAGATTCTACAATCTTTTATTTTAATATACTACATAAATATAGTAATATAGACATAAAAATTCTTTTATAAAATCTATTTTTCTAAATGAAGACAGTTTAATATTTTGTTCTCTATGTTACTAAGTGATTTTCATGAAGTAAGGATCTTGCTTTACAATTTAAGATTATGGAAATCAAGTTGCTATTGCTTAGTCAATCTTTCATGAAGTATGCTTGTTGAAACAAATATGCCGTTTATGAGTTATATACAAACGATGTAATGTAGGTGAATTGTGCTGACACTGTAGGGGTGATTATAGTATTTGGATTTATGTAAGCTTGAAGAACAAAGTAGCTAAAGGACTAATAAATCAGCTGCTCTTTGTGTGAATAGCTTCCTTGTTCATTAGTCATCTATCTATGGGGACTCTTATGATCTAATGGCACAGTTCCTTACAAGAATAATGTCACTACTTCCTTTGTTAGAGATGCAATTTTCTCATGATGCTCTTTCTCTTTTTTTTTTTTTTAAGCACTGAGTTTTAGGCGATTTGTAAAACATTTTGTAAAAATGTGCCAATTTGTAAAACATTACCTTTACCACCCTGTTTTGTGGCTAGGTGTGACATATCGCTAAGTCTAGGGCAATAATATATAAGTGGAAGCATTACCTCTGAGACTTTTCACCGTGGTCTGAGAAAAAGGGGACATGCTCTTCTCATGCATCCTATTTTCTATTATCTGGAACCCAGTCTTAATATCAGGAACTCCAGTGGCTTTTTTGGACTGTAAAGGACCTGTGAATTTGGAAACCAGCACTACAGGTGTTACAAGAAACATGTCTTTCTCAAATGAACAAAATTTTGAGGGAATCTATTTTTTTTAAAGATTGATTGATTTATTTATTTATTTATTTATTTATTTATTTATTTATTTATTTATAAAAGAACCGGGGTACAGGCCAGATGTGCCAGAGGGTGAGAGGATTCACCAGAGACAGGGTGGGGAAAAGAACAGTCAGACTGACTGAAATACACTGCTGAGGGGAGCAGCGGGCGAGACAGGAGAGGTCTGCCGCTGTGTGGGACCCTCGCCAGCCGGCCGGAATTGAACTGACACTGCAGAGGCTGCGGACAGCTTCACAGTGCAGCACTCAACCGCCTACGCCACCAGGAGAGGCCCTTGAGGGAATCTATTTTAAAAACCATCTTTAAACAGTAGACCTGCCTTATGAGAAATGTTCAAAGAACATCTTTAGAGAGAAGATTTAGGTCAGAAACTAAGATCTTCATAAAGAAAGGAAGAACATTAGAGATAGAATCAGTGAAACAAAGGTCACTCTACCTTAACGCGGGTTATGAATTTTCCTTGGGAGCTCATTTCTAAATCCCCCCAACCCCGACCCATCCTGCTACAGACCTTTTGTTAGGCTTTCTTGAGAGTAAATTGACACCAACATTTGGATTAGGACCTATGAGGGCTCATAGTTAAATATCCCGAAAGTGAGATCTTCTTCAAGAGATGTGGGTTCCCATGAGCTGCCTACTAGCTACTGTGACCTATTTCTTATCTACAAATCACAGCAGAGAATTCCTTGACTACCTACAGAGTATAGCCCATCTTATGAGGCAGGCCCAGGGATCCCTAAGCCACTGTTGACCTGATGAGAAATGTTCAAAGAACATCTTTAGAGAGAAGATTTAGGTCAGGAACTAAGATCTTCATAAAGAAAGGAAGAACATTAGAGATAGAATCAGTGAAACAAAGGTCACTCTACCTTAACGCGGGTTATGAATCTTCCTTGGGAGCTCATTTCTAAATCCATGGCGACATGACTATCTCCATGGTGGTCTCGGGATACCTCTGCCTATGATAACATCAAATACTTTGCAGATGCAAATGTTTCTTTACATGTGGGCATGATGTCCCCTTCCCTGTGTCTCATAAAACGTTGTCCCCCATTCCTATCCTACCCTCTGGACTTTATTCCTTATACCACTGTTGCATGATCAGCTTTTACTAGCCTGTGTGCTTTCAATAAATGGCACAAGAACTTCTGTTCAAGTAGCAGAGTCTTGCCTTGCAAACCTGCTCCACAACTGTTTTGTCCTTCATCTTGTTCCTGCTGCAAAGCAGCAACAAAGTTCCTATTGCAAAAAAGGGAAAGACACTTTTTCATAATCTTGCACTCCCCTTTGAGAATGAATATAATTCATTAGAAAAATAAGGTGTAACACTATACAAATAAATATTTTTAAAATAGAAAATAAATAGAAAGCCAAATAGAAACTAGAGCTAGAGTTACTGATACAGGTCAGTCGGGGGCACTAAAACTGACCACAGACACTGCCCAAAGTAGTTTACTGGTCACTGTCTGAGTTCTTCACCCGCAAGCACAACTGCAAGATGACTCGGGTTCAGAGAACAACAACAATGTGATTTATTGGGAAAACAAAGATTTACTGAGGCCACAAATGGCCGTTTACTTCACCCAAAGCAGTGTCCAGTGTTTTCAGGTCCTAAACACAAACTCTCCCAAGATGGTGTCTTCCTGCCACAGAGGGCCAGGAGCATGTGGCAACCAGGATCCAACTCACAAAGATAGCAGAAGACACGAGATGCTCACGGAGCTGCCATGATGCCCCAGCACAGCACCAGACAAATTGACATTAAACAGCAGCTGCAGCAGCCAAACTACCTGCCAAGTGGCCACATTCAAACAGCCCACCTCTAGGTCTCCGCCTTCTCTTCCAGACTGTAACAGCAGCAAAAGTGGCAACAGTTTCAGTCACTCCACAGCTTGCAAAGTTTCAGAACTTTTCCTCTCTGAGGTTGGCTGCTGGAAGCCTCTCCACCTCCTTCTAAGACCGGCAACAACCTTCTGGCATGGTGAGGGCAGAAATTGCTGACTCCCAGCATCACTGAGGATTTGAAAAAGCTGAAACCCTGAATGCTGGATCCTTGATACTAAATCCCAGGTATATTTCTTGTCAAAGTTTCCACCCCCACTGATACTTTGTATTTAGCCTGTGGCTATCAAGCCTCACTACCACCGTCCCCTGAAGGGGACACCACCTATAACAGTCTTTGGCTTCAGCCCCCTATTACATTACCCACCTCATCCTTTCATTTTCACTCACCCCTCTACACACTACACACACTTCAAACAAAATCTGAAATGACACAGTAGGTCTGCCAAACTTTTGGCTTTAATGCGCCTCCTTAATTATAGTCATCATTTCCACTTACCCCAACCACAGAGTCTACCTACTTTAGCTTTCTCCTAAGCAACAATTTCAATGTTACCACAATTTGATGGGAATAATAAAATATTTTTAAAACATGTAAACATTCAATTAAAATATAGTTTTGTAGAGAGAAAAATCAAATCCGGGGCCACTTGTAATAAGTCTTCCACACTTCGGTAATGTCAGAAATGGAAGGCAGAGAATTGGGCTGGAAGATAAAAGACTAGGGCTTCCCTGGTGGCATAGGGGGTTGAACGCAGCACTGTGAAGCTGTCCGCAGCCTCTGCAGTGTGGGTTTGATCCCTAGCCGGCCAGGGAGATAGATACCCACATGGCATGGCAGACCTCTTCTGCCTCACCTGCTGCTCCCCTCAGCAGTGCTTTTGGTCTGTCTGCCTGTTCTACTCCCCACTCTGTCTCTGGTGAATCCTCTCATCCTCCTGTGCCTCGGCCTGTACCCCAGTTCTTGAATAAATAAATAAATCTTTAAAAAAAAAAAAAAAGACAAAAGACTAGAGGTCTACCTCCAACTCTCACTTAGGGAACTGTGCCCTTCCGAAATGTTCAAACTTTCAAAACCTCAGTTTCCTTGTATCTGGAATGGAGTTAGTACAATCTAGGCACATTGCATATTTCTAAACGAGTGCTAGCAAACATACCAATAATTCTTTTGTCACCCATTGTGATATTTTGATTCATAGTAAAAAAATACATATTTGTTCTTCATCCCATTCCTCACACCATAAAACCCTTGGATTTCTCTAAGTGGTAGAGTGATAAAAGTGTCTTTCATTTTTCATAACAATTCTGGTCCAAATATACCTAAGTTTCTGTTATCGAGGTGACTTTGAAAGCCTCTAAGGATGGAGGCTAGCTGCCAGGGGATCCCACTAGGTGATTAGAGGGTTAGAACTTTCAACCCAACCCCCAGATTTCTGAGGAGGGGAGAAGGGCTAGAAACTGAGGTCACTCATTCAGGATCGTGCTTATGGAATGAAGCTTATATAGAAACCCAAAATAACTGGGTTTGGAAAGTTTCCAATTTGGTGACTCATACACATGCCAAGGGTGTAAGCCTCATTTCCATGGGCACAGACGCTCCTGTGCTCACAACCCTCTAGACCTCACCTCATCCCAATTAAATATTCTGTTCATCTCTAGCCATTATAATCATCTTCAATAATAATCTGGTAGATGTTAAGCAAATGTTTCCCTGAGCTCTGTGAGTCATTTAAATAAATTGCCAGACCTGAATAAGGGGTCACAGGGACTTCAGTTGACATACCAGTTAGTCAGAAGTGTTGTTGACAGCCTGAAGTGGTGGCGGATTCTTGGAAATGAACCCTTAACCTGTGGGGTCTGATCCTATCTCCAGGTAGAGTGTCAGAATTGAATTAAATATATAGGATAACCAGTAGGTGTCTGCTGAGAATTGGAGAATTGCTTAGAGGCATTGGAAAGCTAACAATCCACTGATTACTTTTTAGCCCTTAGGTATTTGTTCTCCCTATCTCTGGAAAGAAACAAAATGACTTTTCAACTAGAAGGATTTCTAAAGGCCAGGTAGTATTATTTTTGCTATACTACCTGAAGTGGATGATGGCTGATAACTCACAAGAGACAATCCTCAGAAAAATGAGTTAATTTTATATAAACCTGATACGTGATTCTCAGATGCTGAATATTAAAAAGTCAACACTTTCTGCAAAAGCCATTCAGGACACCAGGGAACACTTGATCTGTCTGAATAATAATAAGCTATAATGATAATAGCCAAGTACACCTCACAGGGGTACTAAGGTTTAATGACTCAATATTTGTGGAACCCTTTGAGCACCTTCAAAGTTATGTAAGCATAAATGAATAAGTAGGAACACCATATACCATTGTTATTTCTGCATTAAATCTCTCCTGATAATTTCTTATCTTATAATAATATCTTGTAAGGTTAAGTACTATATGAAACTAACATATGAACAAAGTTACAGAAGATATGAAGTATAAAATAATATATAATAGTGATTTCCAATGAAATAAGTATACTCTCATATTAGTGAAAGAGAAAGGAGTCATTAATTGCACCTCTAAAAAGTCATTCTTAGGTAGTAAAGCAGGAAAATGAGAATCTGGAATAGACACTTAAGATATAACTGTCTATAAAGAGTTTTAGACACTTGTTCATTTTTTTCTTCACAGAAGAGATAGCTAAGACTTTTTTTCTTCACACTGAAGAAATTATAATGTTTTCTTATTACTTAATAGAAATTGTGTACATTATTTTTTTGTCTTCCATTCTGCCCTTCCATCCTCCCTGCTATCACTAATACTATCTGTGCAATATGATAGTATTCTTAATGCTCCATATTGAATATACTTCAACTTCACAACTCTGTGTGTGTGTGTGTCCAAGTCTAAGAATTGAATTGATCACAGTACTACTAGAGTGACAAAATTCACAGGGCCTCTATTCCAGAGGGTACTAGAGCCTGTTTTGCCACTCTACCCCATCAAGGTAAAGGGCACATGGCTAACCAGAGCATTCTACCTTCTAAACCATGTCAAATATACTGGACACTGGATTTTTCCACAATTCCTGAGCCCACTTTTCACCCTGTAGCACTCTTTCCTGGAGTTTCTCAACGGGGCTGCCTGCAGCTGGTGTCCTCACTCTTAGTTCGTGGTGGTTATTGAGGGATGGCTATTCTCAAAGTGTCCATGGATCTTCAGTGAGGGAGTGGCTGTGGGCTTTGGAAGTCCCCTAAGTGTGAAGCGATGTTGAGGTGGGAAGGTGGGGGAAGGCGAAATGAGTATGGAGTGGGGAGAGCTAGCGGTAGGGGGACACATAATGCCATCACTGCTTTCATTACTAAAGCAAAGAAAAGCAAAGGAAAACCTGAAAAGTCTCAATTAAAATCTGTCTTTCCCACCCAGTCTTCTTTCAAAACTTTTAAGCATAGCCCAGGGGTAGGATGTGGGGTCAGTAAGTCTTCAAGAAATTCCTCCCCGGCTTAGACTGCCTTACCCCACAATGTGTTTGGCTGAAAATGAAGTTAATTTTGCAATGATGCTTTACTTACATTTAAAAAATTTTGCCATAAAGCTATATTTACTTTTATAAAGGAGGCAATGTTTCATTCAACAGTTTGTTAGCACATTTATTAGATCTTTTATATTTGGACAGGCTGGACCTGATTATGTAACTGGGTGCTTGTGGCCTTCCTGGATACAATTTTTGGTATAGTGTTGAAAGGAAAGTATTTATTAAAATGTATGTTTTTGTGTTATTTTCTTAGTATTGCATAAGGAGAATGGATGGAGATGGGAATTTTATGCATACTATGAAGTTTTCTTAAAGTTATACTGTCACACATATCAAAATGGCTTTTTCTCATATGTAGCAAAGCCTATAAAATGAAAAAGTGATTAAATTCCTAATAAGTCTGCATATATAGTAGGAATTTATAATATAGTATATTAAAAAATTATTGTGGAACTTTGTCTTAGGAATAGAATTGGAGAATTTGAAACCTAACCTTTTATTTGTAAAAGAAGCCTGAGACCCAGAACATCAGCCAAGGCACAATTTGTGTTGACACCAGATTCCTCTCTAAAGAACCTTCTGCTATAAACCCTCCCAATGGCTGCTTCATCATGCATAAAAATGTATCACAAACTACTTAACATTAATTGCACACTACATTACCATTAAACTATTGCAAGCATTCCTTTCCCCACATATCTACAATCATGATTTGTCACATGGTTTAATGGCTTCACTAGGAGTGACTGATTAAACAACTATTCTGCAAACTAAAGGAGAGCTATAAAGGGCTCACTGGGCAATGATCACCCTTAGTTCTTAATTTTAAGACTTCCCACTAGACAATGAAGGGGCCACCAAATAAGACATCTTCATTTGGGGACAATAACCAGCAGAAACTTGCATTCAACCCTAAAAATATGCTTGCTTTAGATCTTTGATGAGTATTACATTCCCACATCTCCATATTTGACTAAATTTTCAGAGTAGATGGTTCTGTATATACTTGGCAACAATCTAATTCAGTTTTTTTTATAGCATGAACAATTAAAAGGAAGCTTACTATTATTACAAAAATGCATTAGCAAGGCCTCCCTGGTGGCACAGCAGTTGAGCGCTGGGTTGCGAAGCTGCCTGCAGCCTCTGCAGCACAGTTTGATCCCCGGCTGCTGGGCAAGGGTCCCACATGGTGCTCAGACCTCTCCTGCCGCCCGCTGCTCCCCTCAGCAGTGTACTTCTTCAGTCTGCCTGTTCTGTTCCCCGCTCTGGCTCTGGTGAATTCTCTCACTCTCCCGTGCTTCTGACTGTACCCAGTGCTTGTATAAATAAATGAATCTTAAAAAAAGAGAAAATTTGCTTTAAAAAAATACATTAGCAATTAAAATTTAAAGAAATATACATTGTATTTTAAAGATAATGTTTACATTTTGTTTAAAGACATGCATAGAAGATTTCAAACTTCTTGTGTTTGCATGACAAAGAAGAATATGTCTTTTCAAATGTATACAATGTACACAAAATAAAGTGCTCAAATCTTAATTCTATAGTTTGGTAAATTTCTACCTGTTGTTTCTTCATGTAACCACTACCCTAATCAAGATATAAAACATTCCAGACTTCCTCCATAAAGATTCTCTTGTTCCCCCATTCAGACAGGGCATGAAATTCATTTTATTTGTTGTATGTTTTTTTTTTTTCTTTTTAAAAAGATTTATTTATTTATTTATACAAGCACTGGGTGCAGTCAGAAGCACTGGAGGGTGAGAGAGAGCCCTGCCAGAGCAGGGAGCAGAACAGGCAGATGGACGAAGTACACTGCTGAGGGGAGCAGCAAGCAGCAGGAGAGTTCTGCGCACCAAGTGGGACCCTTGCCCGCGGCCGGGGATCGAACTGGCGCTGAAGAGGCTGCGGGCAGCTTCGCAACCCAGTGCTCAACCGCTGAGCCACCAGGGAGGCCCTGTATGTTTTTATGAAAGTTTTATTTGCCATTCATTAGCAATACTATATAAATTTCGGCAGTATATCTTCACATCTCTAGTTGTATACAAGCCTCGCCTTACCTACCACCCAAGTTCTGTTGCCTCTATAACACTGACCCCCTCTAACCCTCTCACCTTCTTCTCCCCTCTCACCCTCCTCTCCTTCCCTCTCTGGTAAACACTGTATTTTTCACAGAATCTAAGAGGGTTTTTTCTCTTTTGGAGTAATTTGTTAGTTTGTTTACTTTGGTTATTTATATTCCATACGTGAGAGTAACCATTTGATATTTACCCTTCATTTTCTGACTTATTTCACTTAACATCATCACCTTAAGCCATCCAGGGAAACAACCTAACTGCCCATTTATGGACATATGGATAAAGAAGTTGTGGTGTATATATACGCAATAGAATATCACTTTTTAAAAAAGATTTATTTATCTATACAAGAACCGGGGTACAGGCCAAATGTGCGGGAGGGTGAGAAGATTCACCAGAGACAGAGCGGGGAACAGAACAGGCAGGCTGACGAAATACACTGCTGAGGGGAGCAGCGGGTGAACCAGGAGAAGTCTGCTGCACCATGTGGGTTTCTCCCTGGCTGGCAGGGATCGTACCCATGCTGCAGAGGCTGTGGACAGCTTCACAGTGCTGAGCTCAACTGCTTGTGCCACCAGGGAAACCCACTTAACTATTTAAATTCATCATTTGAAAGTGAACACATGCAGTGTTTTCAGTATATTTATAAAACTGTGTAAATGTCATTATCATCTAATTCTAGAACATTTTCATCACCCCAGAAGAGATCTCATAGCCACTGGCAGCCAATTCCCATTCTCCCTTTCCTTTCAGTCCCTGGCCTCAGCGAGTCTGCTTACTGGCTCTATGGATTTTCCCACTCCTGATGCTCCATATAAATGAAATCACATGTAGCCTCCTACAAATGGTTTATTTCACTTAGAATCCTATTTTCAAGTTTCATTCATGTCATATGTCATTTCTATTTATGCCTAAATAATATTCCACTGTGTGGATATGTCACATTTAGTTTATTTATCCATTAATTGATGAACATTCAGTTGTTTCCACTTTTATGAATAGTGGTTCTACCTTTCTGATGACTAATACTGCTATGAACATTCATTCATGTTAAAGTTTTTGTTTAAAAGAGAAACCCCACCAACTGGGAGAACATTTTTGCACCCAACACTAATGATAAAGGACTGATCACAAAAATCTGCAAAGAGCTGATGAGACTTAACAACAACAAAGAAAAGAATCCAGTCAAAAAATGGGCAGAAGAGCTAAAAAGAAACTTCTCTGAAGAGGAAATGCAAATGGCCAACAGGCATATGAAAAAATGTTCAACATCACTTGTCATCAGGGAAATGCAAATCAAAACTACCATGAGATACCATCTTACACCAGTGAGAATGGCACATATTAAAAAAACTAGCAACAACAAATGTTGGCGAGGGTGTGGAGAAAAAGGAACTCTTCTGCACTGTTGGTGGGAGTGCAAACTGGTCCAACCACTGTGGAGAGCTGTGTGGAGATTTCTGGACCTACTAAACATAGAGCTTCCATATGATCCAGCAATTCCACTCCTAGGTATTTACCCAAAGGACACAGAAACATCCATTCCAAAGAACACCTGCACCCCTATGTTTATAGCAGCACTGTTTACAATAGCTAAGCTTTGGAAACAACCCAAATGCCCAAAAATAGATGACTGGATCAAGAAGATGTGGTACATATATACCATGGAATATTACTCAGCATTCAAAAAAGATAAACACATGCAATTTGCAGCAACATGGATGGCACTGGCAGGGATCATGCTCAGCGAAATAAGCCAAAAAGAAAAAGAAAAATACCGGATGGTCTCACTCATAGCAGGAATCTAGAAAACTTAAATAAGGGACCAGGAAAACGAATAACTATAAGAAAGTGAAAATCAAAATCAACAAAAAACTACGAACCAGAGACACTTTTAGGGGGCGGGGGTGGGAGGGGAGGGATTGGGGTCAGAATGGGGGGCTGCAATTGCACGGGGAATATAAAAATAAAATTTATTATTAAATAAATAAATAAATAAAGTTTTTGTTTAAACTTGTATTTTAAATTCTCTTGGGTCTATGCTAAGAAGCAGAGTTATCAGTAACATAAGTCTAGATTTAAGTTTTTGAAAAATTGACAGACGATAAGTGTGACTCAATATAATCAAACACCAGTGTTTGGGGTATATATGTTACATAAAACTTTTACTCACAAGTGTCCATAAATATTATTTTTAATTCAAATTACCTCAAATAGTGAGGATTGAAGGACATTTTAAAAGAAAAAAATTCCAGAGGATCTATGAGGTAATTTTAACAAAAGTTATGTTTCTGGGAATTTTTGGAAGAGAAATTGTGGTTGCAGCTATGTTCGCCTCTGACTAGCTCTGCAATCTTGGGTAAGTTTGTTAAGCATCTTTAGAAATCAGTTCCTTCATCAGTGAAATTATGATAAGAATTCTCCTACATGCATTCAGAAACAGAAAATAACTTGGTGGATAACAGCCTGCAATTTTTAACTTAATTACCTACACTCAAGCTATGCCAGCTATCTTCTGTGTAACTTTGGGAAATTATGTTACTATTATTTTTAGTATTGTCTATAAAAATGGAGATAATATTTAACATTTATATATTAGGAAGATAGAATTAATATAAATTAAACTCTTAGTATTGTGCTTGATTAATATGATTTCCTAAAATATTACCTATTATTTTAAATGTCACTTAAAATAATTTATCTAGAGTACTGATTTTACAGCCTATGCTTGATCCTGTCATCTTAATAACCATTATTTCTTTATGTCAGAGAAAGAAAAACTGAGAAGTTGAGGATGGACACAGTTTCTAATTTGATAAGATGATGCTATAATTTACTCATTTATTATGAAAAAAAGTAACAAGCCAGATGGAAAATGAAGACAACAGACAACCAGAGGTGATGTCACATGTAGAAAAATGAAAGCATGAGTATCTCGATGTTTCTCTTCCTGTCTCTCCAAACTCTCAGATTTGTCACATTAAGTGAATCCAAAGTCTGAAAGCAACGGAATCATTAATGTCTCCTGGGCTCAGCATATTGGGATACAAAAAGTGGAAAAAGATGGAAAGGTATCTTTAGAGACTTACAGAGGATGTTCAGCACAGCAATGAAAGCAAAGCATAAATAAAAATCTTAAAAACTTGTCCACAATAGGAACAAATCAGTTATGTATTAAAATAAAATAAAAAGTAGTGCTTTAAGTAAGGTTTCCAGTTGGGCTTAACTTTTTCATACATCTTTGATGTGTCCACACATTTTTAAATAAATTCATGAAATGGTTTAATCAGAAATATGAAAATCACTGTAGAAAAAATCAATATTCTTAATGACTATGTAATAAGCCAATAGACTTTAAAATGTGGCTGCATGATAACCGACTTGCCATGATCATCCAAGCCCTGTGGGGTTCAATATGAGCGCTACGAAGTGGAATGAAAGGATGTAGCGAGACAGAGTTTTTCAATAGATTTTAATAACCTTTGAAATTAGAAATAGATGTTCTCTAATAAATAGCTTAACACTCAATTTTCAGTTGAAGTCTTATTACACTGTAGCTTTGGAAACAAGTTCGAGTGTTAAAGAAAAGTAGATTATGTAGAGGCAGTTTTAACTCTTTTTAATTGTGCATTATCCATAACCCATTTTCTAATTTAAAAATCATATTGCATGATAATGGACACCCCCCAAAAAAGCAGGATAGCAATTACATTTCATTCAATTTCAATTGAATTTAGAAACTCCTTTTTTCCTCAGTACCTTGGGTTATTTATGTCAATCCAGCATCACTATGTTGTTTTTCCCTTACCAGTGTGATAACTCATTGTGTCCAGCTTATTATTAAAGCAGTTTAAGTGTGTGCCTACACAGCACAATGTGGTAATTTATAGATAATCTATTTATCATTTATTGCATTATATGTTAATAACACTTGTATATGATTATGTAATTATATTGTAAAATTATATGCATGTGATTACAAGTATTATTAATTATTGTTCCTTATAATTCATTACCCTTCAAAATGGAATTGCAAGTAATTGAATGATTGTAACTTTGTGCTAAATAAATAAAAATAGTGTCTATCTAGGCAAATGCATTACTGTAGTAAAGACTGATGTCTGTTCATTATTTATTCTTCCTTATTTACTAACAAAACCTCAACTATATTTGTGGTGACATAATACTACTCCAGACATGTTTGCTGCTTACAAAGGTTTGTCCCACAAGAAAAAAGCTGAAGGTTTCTTGTAGTACTTTCACTATCCCCTAATAGAGTCAACACCTAGTTTTCCTACCTTATTCTTTCTCCAGTCCATGACATGATGTGAACCTGGAAGAATTATCTTAGGATCATGCATCAGCAGTCATGAGAATGAAGTCAAGAGCTCAGATGGCAGTGGAAAGGGAAAGATCCTGGCCTGCTTGTGGTATCAAGTTTGTGGTATCAAACTTAAACCCCTGAAATTGTTAGGCAAGAAAAATTAATCCCTCTGAACTACAGTGGTTAGGTTTTCTGTTGTCATCAGCAGAATGTAACTCTTATGCTGCCTCTTTAAATATATATATATATATATATACACATTTACATATGTGTGTGTGTGTGTGTATATGTATATATATATATATATATATATATATATATATATATATAATCTCCATGCTTTCCATGCTGTGCATATAAAATACATGGAGATCTTTCTTGTTAAAATGCAGATTCTGATTAGCAGGTCTCTGATAGGAACTGCAATTTGCATTTCTAACAAGCTACCCAGGTGATGCTGAAGCATCATATTTGCATTAACACTTATTTAATAAAAACTGTTTTTTTTTTTCTTTCTATACTACCTTTATTGAGAAAATTTTTGGATTGGGAAAAGATTTCATTTTTAGTTATATTTTTCCAATGCAGGTAAAGATGGAACACCAATGGCATTTTCTATAGTCCATTTATGATTCCAAGTAAATCAGCAAAATCTGTTACTGATTCTTAACAGTTTTAGGGTAATCTGGTGACTTGCATGGTGGAGTGAGTCAACAGTCAACAGTCATCCCTGAGCCCTGAGTTGGCTTGCTCCCCAGGCAAAGTTGACACCAGTGCCAAATCACAGCTATGACAGAGTCACAAGAGACATGAAGCAAACCATTTAAATTCCAGACATCTTCTTCACTGTCTTTAATACTAGCAGCAACTTCATTTCTTCATGTTAATCAGGCCTCATTACTCATTCAGCAGAGTAACTCTTTCTTTGCCTGCTGGTCTTCTGGTATCAAGAATCCAACATGTCCAATTGGCAAACACACTTGGAGGTTTAGCAGTAAACCTTTGTTATGTTCCTTGAAAGAAGCATCACATTCCATATCTCTCCCCAAACTAGGATCTCTTATTCAGCATTTATGGAAAAGTGAAACACATGTTCTCCAAGTGGGTCAGTAGGAGTAATGATGAAAGACTCAAACTCTACTTGCCTACCTTGGACTAGCCCCATGGATTCTAGCTACTGAGAAAAACGATAACATAAAATTGCTTTTGGTTTAGGGCCTCCCCTGGTGGCGGAGCGGTTGAGCGCTGGGCTGCAAAGCTGTCCACAGCCTCTACAGCGCTGGTTCTATCCCGGGCCACCGGTGAGGGTCCCACATGGCACACAGACCTCTCCTGCCCTGCCCACTGCTCCCCTCAGCAGTGTACTTCGTCAGTCTGCCTGTTCTGTTTCCCGCTCTGGTGAATTCTCTCACCCTCCCATGCTTCTGACTGTACCCAGTGCTTGTATAAATAAATAAATCTTTTTAAAAAAAATTGCTTTTGGTTTGTAAAAATGACGGAGAAATAATGGAATCCAAACTGATAAAGGAAACATCCAAAATAAAGTTGGGACTGGACTTACGCATGTCTACCACACCTGACCCCTTAGTAACCCAGACTTAGGAACGCTACAAGTACATACATCGCCTGCATTATACCAACATCCTGATGCTTAGAATGACGAGAGTTTAGAGAAAAGGTGCTAGACTTTTTAGAGGAATTAAAAAACACTCCACCTGGCTTCAAATAGGACAATCTATCACTGCACTGACATGCAGGCACCCTTCTTTTTGCAAGTTTTTCTTCCCTTTAAAGAATTTTACTTCACCTCTATCATGTTAATTCCATTGATTTGATTTAATTTCAAATTATTTAGAGAAAAATTTTATTAAAATGGTTTCTAATAATGTTGTTGAAAGATTAGGCTTTATTTTTTCCTCTTGCTTTCCATGCATTACTATCAATGTGTGTTCATCATTTCCTCAGCTTACTATATTTATTTACCTTAATATGTGATTTTCTGTTGCTCAATTAAAGAAACTAAATATTAAAGGTTCAACCTGTAATAATTGTCAATAGAAACAAAAAGTAAAAACAAAGCTGTTAGCACATTTTAAAACTGAACATTTGGTTATAATTTTTAACATGAAGATGCTGCTTTCAAGTATAAAACTTAACTATGGGTAAAATGCAAGAATACATTCAAAACTAAATAAAACAAAAAGTCTATTCAAGTTAAAAAGCAAAATTTAGACACAAAGGGGAAATATGCTTCAGAAAATTTTACTAGGACTTTGAAACCTAACTCATAAGATGAGGCTAAAAGATACAGAACTTTGAATGTGAAGTAGAATTTTCCTGTAAATGGAAGGAACATCTGGGCAAATTCAAATGAAAACAGAATGCTACAATCAGCTTATAATACAAGCCAATTCAAACGGAAAGAGATGATTCTCAAAAAAGAAAACCCATTTTGAGAATAAAGGAACATACTCAAAACCTACAATTTATTCTTAATGATGCTTCATTTTTCATTTGCTTTATAGCAGCCTTCTACCCAAGGGGCAAAAATTGAGACTATTCCTTAGTCCCTTAATTTTAGCTGTCCCCTTAACTATGACTCTGGGGCTAGAATGTACAAATAGGACAATAAATCAGAAGGAACAAAGAACCTTTAAAACTAGAAGGCAGAAGAGGAATGGAACATACATTGAAAAATTCCCTGTTCATGCATCCTTAATAATTGATAAAAAGTATCTAGTTTGCTGAGTCCAGTTACATATTTTACAAGACAGGTAGATTTATTCATGCTTTTCCCTGTTTAACTTTCAGCAATACAAAGAGTGCTGTTTCACATTTCCTCTTTGATGAAATCCTCTCGTCAATTTATTTAAAATTAGAAAAAATGGGGTTGGGTTTTAGAAGTATTCATACTTACCATATCCTTAGCATTTTCAAAACACAAGGTATTCCTTTGTTGGCTTGATGTGACTCTTCACTTAAGCATTTTTTTCCCCCAAAGAAGTACACTGTTGCTTCAGTCAATAATACTTTGAATTTAGATGATCTGTTTAGATAAATCTAAAATTTCTGAGACAAGCTTAATTTGCAAATTCTAAAACATGAATACCAGTTCATTTTAGTCTCTTGAATTGTTATAGACCAGATCTCACTAGATTTTTTTCCTTTCCTGATTTAAATCTTTCATAATAGTGAACTATGTTGTATATATGCTGAAATATTGTAGATAATTTCCTTTATGTAAGTAATAGGACATCTTTGACCTAACAACTAGACACATGCATATCAGGGTAAATAACTGTAGTATTAGTATTCATTACTGTTTATGTCACTATAATCCATTAAAAACAGTTAAGAAGGAAAGCTCAAGTATGAGGAACTGGGCCCCCTGGTGGAGCAGGGGTTAAAGTCTCAGTGCTATCAAGCTATCGCCAGCCATTGTAGCACAAGTTCAATCCTAGGCCAGCCAAGGAGCTGACCCACTTGGCACAGCAGACCTCTCCTGTCTTGCCTGCTGCTCCCCTCAGCAGTGTATTTCAATAGATCTGCCTGTTCAGTTCTCCATTGTCTCTGGGGAGTCCTTTCACCCACTGCGCTCCTGGCTTAGACCCCAGTTCTTGTATGCATACATAAATAAAAATAACTTTTTCTTAAAAACTTATTTATTACATTACTGGTGTCATTATTTTCATTTGCTTTTTTTTTTTTTAAAGATCTATCTATTCATGCACACAAGAGCTGGGGCACAGGCCAGGCCAGAGATGGGCGGGGTGTGTGTGAGAGGATTCACCAGAGACAGTGGGGAACAGAACAGGCAGACTGACTGAAATACACTGCTGAGGGGAGCAGCGGGCGAGACAGGAGAGGTCTGCTGTGCCATGTGGGTTGCTTCCTGGCCTGCAGGGGATCGAACTCATGTTGCAGAGGCTGCAGATTGCTTCATAGTGCAGTGGTTAACTGTTATAGGACAGGGAGAGGGGCAGCCCAAACCCCGCAAACCTGCCTATTCTAAATGGGTTCTGCCATCCGCCGCATCAACACAAAACATAGGAGACTTTAATGGGAAGGAACTTTAATAAAACTAGGAAACAATACTGGTAAGGCAAAGAGTCTAGTTTCTAAATGAAGCACCCAAAGTTACCCGTCCCCTCGTGGGTAAAAGTCCATCCATATGGGATTGGCCCAGAGCAAGGCCCCAAAGCCTGCCACAAGTTTAAAGCATCTTTCAGTGGGGACCCACAGAAAAGGGTCAGAAACAACCAGACAAGCCCGGAAGAAAAAGAGCAAAATCAATATCAAGATAAAAGCTGCCATTGTCACCTCCCCACGGGTCTCACCCACATCTGTGTCACCCAGTCCACGACCAAAAGACAAGCGCAGTTTCTTCACGTGCCTAGGCTCCACGCGCCTCCTCCAGGTTTCCTGGCTCCATCCTGCTTCCTTCCTCAGTCTCTTCTGCAGCTTCTCCTCTCCCTGCTCAGCTCCACCCTCCCTTGGGTGGGGCAGGGAACCTCCCCCTTTCCTGGGGACCACCCTGTTACATAACCTCTTGCGCCACCAGAGAGGCCCCTAAAAATAACTGTGGAGTGGACCAACTGACCTAGTTATTTCTCGCCTCAGGGACCTTGATGAGACTATGACAGGTTAGGGTTACTAAAATGATCAATAGGAAGAAAGAGGAAGTCTGCTAAACATTCTTGTTATTAACTCAAAGCAGGGGTGTTGAGAATGAGCAGCTCTGGAAATAACGTATATATGTATTTCAGTTCCCTTAAATTTTTCAGGTAAGTTCCCATTCTTATGTTTGTTAAATTTAGGTGGTCAGGAAATGATTGTAAAAGGTTGATGGGGGTGAATCTTTGTACTAACACAGCAGTTTTCCCTTAAGGTGTGTAATTAATTTTAAAATTCTATTCTTCCTTCTTAAGCTTAGAAATTAATTCATAATCTTTCTACCTTATGTATGTCATTAATATTGTAGTAATTGCATATAAATAAGTAATAAAACTATATAGAAAGCAACAAAGCATTTTATGATTAGCATCCATCTTTTATGTCAGCAAGGAAAAAATCATAGCTCATAAACATACTTTTCATCTCTATTTTTTTCTTTTTCTGAAAGATTTTGATCACACCATGCCAAATCTTTTTTTTCCCTTTTGTAATCAGATTCCATATCTTCATTCAATAATGTCTATTCTGTTACCAGATGTGCTACATCTAAAAAGAATTGCTCTGACTTTCTTATTTAGAGTGGAAAGAACTTGCTTATTTATCTTCAACATGCTTAAAGCAATGTTGCCCATAAAACACTCACTGATGGTGGGTTATGGCAATGTTCAGGTGAAGCAAAAATGATCCGCTTTTCTTGATTTATTTGGAAATTGACCATGATTCTGATTAATTCAATTGAGTCTTGTTGGAGGAACAAATATCCTTTGTTTTTATGTCTTTCATATGACAAAAAATAAATGCCAATTTTGCAAAGTAAAATGTTAATCCTATTAAGATACAAATGTTATGCTAAAACAGGAAGGGGAAGAGGCTTAAGTTCCTTTGACACTTCCCTCCTGACCTTCAATCTGTTGCTGTTGATTCCCATTATCCTGGACCCCCCAGAACCACAGGGCATGAGAACCTAGGTAAGTACTCTTTGAATACCAATCTGCAGGGCACAGTCATGAAAAATTTGAAGATGACTAACTGAAAAACAAATTTAAGAGAAACTATCACACACTTTACTCTTTATCAAAACTATATAAAAGGCAAGGATAATATATTGGTCATCTGCTGCTGGCTAACAAATTACCCCAAAACATAGCAGTTCACAACAACCCCCTCTTTTATTTTTTGCATAGAAAACCTAGGGTATAGGCCAGAGATGTGGGGGTGGGTGGGGAGGGGGTGTGTGAGAGGATTCACCAGAGACAGAGTGGGGAGCAGAACAGGAATATGTATCGAAATATACTGCTAAGGGGAGCAGTGGGCGAGACAGGAGAGGTCTGCTATTCCATATGTGGGTTAACTCCTTTGGCCAGGGATCGAACTCAGGCTATAGCAGTGATAGTGCTGAGATTTAACCCCTAGGCCACCAAGGGGGCCCCAACAACACACATTTATCACCTTTCCTGTGGGTCATCAATTGAGGGATGGTTTAACAGGATATCCTAAAGGGTCACCATCCCTCAATCACAACGGTGCCTGGGATTGTGTTCTCATATCAAGGCTTAATTTGGGGATGATTCACTCTAAAATCACACATGTGATAGCCCAGATTCAGTTCCTCCTGGTTGTTGGACTGAAGGCCCAAGTTCTTTCCGGCTGTTGTCTGGAGGCCGCCCTCATTTCCTTGCCACATAGTCGTTTCCAAAGACAGAGTCACAACTTGGCAGTTGGTCTTTCTCAGAAAAAGCAAGAGTTGAGAGAGGGAGAGGGGCGTGAAGAGTAAGGGGAGAGAAGAGCAGTGTAGGGAGGGTGAGTCAGAGAGAGGTGGAAGCTATAGTTGTTTTATAACTTAATTTCAGAAATGATAACCATTACCTCTGCTATATTATTTTTGTTAGAAGTGAATCACTATGTGCAGTCCACCCTTAAAGGAAGGGGATTAAGCAAGAAAGTAGTTGTAATTGGGGGCCATTTTAGAGGTTGCCTAGACAGGTAATAAACACAAAATACAGGTCAGGAGTTTGAGGTACAGAGAAGCAGATTTATGAGGAGCATAGAGAGTTACAGAAGCATATTTTTCTGAATTAGATGATTGAATTATGAACATGCATTTTGTTGTACTTTATAACTTTACAGATCTAGCACTATTTTTTTTGCAAGTAAAACTATCACATTTAAAAAAGATAGTGATTATCTTCTGAAACAAATCTCTGCTCTATTTAAGACTGACCCTTAATAACTTCAGTATCTACTGAAAATTAGCCATTCATCTGATTTATGAGTTCTGGGGAAGGTTGCTTCACTCCTGCACAACTCAGATTATATATAAAATGAATAGTGTGTTTTAACTATCTTTAAAGTAAAATATATATTAATTCACTGAAAAGTATCATTAACTCAGTCCTTTAAAGTTTCCTTTAAAGTTTCACATATGAGGCACTCTACAAACTTTAAAGTGCAAAAATTATTTTGTGGTGCATTTGCTCCCAAAAATTTAGGCATATGTGAGTTTCTGCTTGAATAGTTCAAATAATAAACTCAAGTCTTTGTTGTAAATGTGACCTCTAAATATCAGAACTAGCATATATAAAAAAAACTTGGTTCCATCATTTTGATAGTAGAATATCTCCCTCTCACCCATCCCTCACCTGATATTATCAGTAATACAGTTTGATAACATGAATCATGCAAATAACATTAGTTTATGACTGATTACCTGTCCAGTTTGGCCTCATATGAAAATTCTGAGTAATTAATTTTAATCTTGTAACACTCACGGGACTGTAAACCTTTCTCCTTAATTTAAATACAATATTTTTCAACTTAAATACATATGCTATAATGAACTTACAAATTTTATTCTGAATGGTGTAAGTACAACTAAAATTTTATTCAAATAACATTAAATTTTTAGTGAATTCTTAACGCCCCTTTTCAGTTAAAAGCTATACACAGGTTCTTTGATTTTCAGCTCACATTATTTGAATGTCTCAATTAGTATTTCGAGAAAGCTGCATTGCTTGAAATTAATTGGAGATTCTGCAAAAACATAAATTACAAAAATAATTTAAGATTATTGTAAAATTTTTAGCAGTTCAAATATATATGGATAAACAAAATTACTAAATCATTCCTCAGCTTCTAATTCTATTTCCCTCAGGTAAGCAAGTTTAAAATTTTGATATTTGTCTTTTTAGAAATTTTCTGGCATTAAAAATGTGTCTTCAAATATGCAAAACACATATAATTTTTAATGAGTGTATTGTAATTGTCTGAAAATTGCCTTTTCACCCCTTTTATTTAATATAGCATAACCATCTTTATAAGATATAAAACATAATTCTGCTTTACTAATTCTTTTATTAGCTGTAGAGCAAGTTCATAGCTGAATTTATAATAATGTCACTATTTTCCTACTGATGTTTATTGAAAATAGTCTATTATTTATCAATTTTCATTTTTTAGCATTTGAAACTATGCCATAACAAATATTTTGGCTGTGGAGTTATTCTCCTAATAATTAAAATAAAATTGTTAGAAAACTAATATATCAGAGGATATAATTTAAAACTGATGTACTAATGGTCATATTTCCAAGTTCCCACATATAAGTCCCAATTCACAAAATTGAACTTAATAGATGTGATTTTTTTTTTTTAAGATTTGTTTATTTATACAAGAACTGGGATACAGGTCAGAGGCATGGGAGGGTGAGAGGATTCACCAGAGACAGAGCAGGGAGCAGAACAGGCAGATGGACCAAAGACAGTGCTGAGGGGAGCAGCAGGCGAGGCAGGAGACGTCTGCTGTGCCATGTGGGTTTCTCCCTGGCCGGCCAGGAATCGAACCCACACCGCAGAAGCTGCAGATAGCTTCACAGCATGGCGGTCAACCCACTGCGCCACAGGGGAGGCCCTGATTATTTTTAAATTTAAGCCTCAGTGAAGGTTACAAATCTTGATTTTCATTTTCATTTGTTAATTCAATTATTATTGTATATTAGCTAAAGTCTTCATAGTAGTATGCCAATATCAACCCAATGGACAATTTGAAATAATGAAGTTAGCCTTGATTATTTTGTCTATTATTTCATAAAAACTATAATGTGGTCATGTAAGAGTATTTACTCTTCTCCTATAGTTTTGTACCTGTAATAAAGAATTCATTTTGTTTTTTAAAAAGATTAAGCAGCCATCATCCTAATTAACTGCAACAAAAATTTTACCAAGACTTTGGGGCCAAATTAGTTCACGATCTTAACATGTATATTTCTAGGACTTTGGTCTATGAGAGTCGTCAATCAGAAGTTACAACCTGGACCTCCCTGTGGCACAAGGGGTTAAGATGCAGCACTATGAAGCTATCTGCAGTCACTGCAGCACGTATTCAACCCCCAGCTAGGGAGCTACCCACATGGCGCAGACATCTCCTGTCTCTCCTGCTGCTCCCCTCAGCAGTGTATTTCAGTCAATCTATCTGCCTGTTCTGTTCCCCACTGTCTCTGGTAAATCATCTCACCACCTCCAACTCTGGCCTTTATCCCACTTCTTGTATGCATAAATAAATCTTTAAAAAAATAAAGAAGTTACAACCTGATTATACATTTTGGTTTCAGTCTTGCTTAGTATTCCACAAAAGGAGAAACAGTACCAACTTTGTCTTTCTAGCAAATAGCCTGTCTCACTAGTGCTTAGTGATGTGGATTGGCAGATCCTGTAAGCTGCCTGCCTCCATGAGTTGGTAAAGGATGCTTGTATTCTAGTGGAAACTCAATATTGACTCAGCTCGAAGACAATTAAAAATAGGAATTTTCTCTTAATTGTTTGGTTTAACAATGCTTGGAAGATTAGGTCATCCAATATAGTGCTCTTTCTGGGATCTTTGTTCTCTTTTTCCAGGAGAAAAAAATAGTGAATTCTTCAGCAATGCATTCCTCCTCCTTTTCAATGTGAATCTAAGATGAAAAGCTTTTTAGAATATATTATGCATCAGGACTTTATCATTAACTGTAAACTGCCTTCTGTCAGCTCTAGCGGTTGCCCTTCTTGATTCAACCATATGGCTCTAGAAAAACCCCACTCTTGCTCTGTAGAGCCAAGCACACAACCATATGCCAACCCTTAAAATGAGCAATTCAGCTTTTATGTTCTGGTAATCCAAATTTCCATTTTCTACAGCTAATTCTTCTTATGGGGAGAAAAAAACATGGGTTCCTATGAGCTGGCCACTTATGGGCAACTGACCTATTTGCTCTCTGCAAATCACAGCAGAGCATTCTTGCTTGGATACCTACAGACGGTAGCTTGCATCACAAAGCAGACCCTGAGATGCCTAGGCCAGGGTTGGTCTGATTGCTTGACTAATTCCATGGTGGTCTTGGGATTACTCTGCCTGTGATAACATCAGCACATATACTTTGCTGACACAAATGTTTTCTTGATGTATGGTCAAATGTTTTCTTGACATATGGTCACGATGTCCCCTTTTCTGTTTCTCATAAGTTTTATCCCCTTGCCCGCGGGACTTTGTTCCTCATACCATTGTCACATGCTCAGCTTTTACTAGCCTGTGTGCTTTCAATAAATGACACAAGAACTTCTGTTAGAGTAGCAGAGTTTTGCCTCGCAAACCTGCTCCACGACTGCTGTGTCTCTCATCATGTTTTCTGCTGCAACAAAAAAAGACCAAAATGTTTTTCAAAAATCTGTGATTCAGGGGGATCCCTGGTGGTGCAAGGCATTAAGACACTACCTATGAAGCAATGCGCAGCCACTGCAGCATGAATTCCATTGCCCGGCCAGGCAGGGAGGTGACCCACATGGTGCAGCAGACCTCTCCTGAATCACCCGCTGCTCCCCTCAGCAGTGTATTTCAGTCAGTCTGCCTGTTCTGCTCCCCACTCTGTCTCTGGGGAATCCTCTCAACCCCTGCATCTCTGGCCGGTAGCCCAGTTCTTGTATGCATAAATCAATCTTTAAAAAAAAATCTGTGATTCATGTGACAGATGATGAGTTGTTGGGTTTCTTTTTTTCTGTGAATGTGCCCACAGTTATCCCCAAACTTTGAAACTGCCTTGCCAATTTTTTTTTCCTGAATTGAATTATTTTACTCTTCTGCCAGGCCACTATGTAGGAAATAAGTGATCAGACTACACATTTCAAATGCTTTTATAATTTCATCTGTAATGCTGCAGCAAGGTATGTTTATGACTTTGCATTGGAAATGAAAAATAGGTTTCAGGTAAAGTCCAAAGAAGGAATTGACTTTTAAAGCAAAGAGGAATTTGAAAAACAAAAACCTTATTCATTTTCACAGTCCTCAGAAATTGACATTATAAGCAAGCACCAGCAGAGGATGCTGACACTGCAAAAAGCAGTCAGAGCAGGAGAATGAGGCATCCCTCATCTTTACTAATCTAGGAGGTACAGCAAGGTCTTCCTGAGAAATAAATGCCAGGCCTTTGTGACTAAAAACACAACTTGTGGCCACTGACCAAACAAATCCTAAGAATTTCCTTTGATTAATCATCAGAGTTCTCAGTCAAGAGAGGAACACAACAAAACAGGCAACCTTCAACCAAAGCAATGAGGAAATGCAGGTGATAATCCTGAGATCCTAGTGTAAGAATCCAAAGTAGACTATAACAAGAACTGTAAACTTTAAAATATATATATTTATTTATTTATCCACACAAGAGATGAGGTGCAGGCCAGAGGTGCAGGGGTGGGGGGCACTGAAAAGGGGGCTTGAGAAGATTCAACAGAGACAGAGTGGGGAGCAGAACAGGCAATACACTGAGGTACAATGATGAGGGAGCAGCGGGTGAGACAGGAGAGGTCTACTGCACCATGTGTTTCACCTCCCCTGCCAGGGATCGAACTCATGCTGCAGTAGCTGTGAATTGCTTCATAGTGCTGACACTTAACCCCTTTGGACACCAGGGAGGCCCCTATAATAATACCTCTTGGATATTAGCAAGGATAACCAACAATTCCTTGATGAGGAAGACTAATGCTTGGTATCAGAATCTAATCTATATAAATTTTTATCTATCTATCTATCTATCTATCTATCTATCTATCTATCTATCTATCTATCTATCTATCTGAGAAAACTACAAAATAAGAAGAGTTGGGATAATTCTCACTATAATGTGTGTATCCAGTAAGTGTTACTACTTTTCACAAGTTCACAGCGTGTTGAGTCACAGCGTGTCCAGTATTGTCACGTAGCTAGGAGAACTGTACTAATTTCAAATGAAATTATGGTACCAAGATGTGTATTCAGGAGAACATTATCCCTTACAAAGACTTTTTTCTGTTAAGGCATGCAAAATATTGACTTTTGGTGGGAGGGAGGGAAGGTTTAATCTTGAAATAGACGAAACTCTAGGCTATTTTAATAGCTTGAATTTTCCAAGTTCAGTGTATACAGGAAAAAATATGCTTACCTTTCTTACAGCAATTTAAATTTCATACAGATTCAGTATGTCACCAAATCTTTGAATGAAAGTATCTTTTACTAGCACAATGGGAATTGTTAACTGCACTCAGTCAAGTGGCTGCAATTACTGAGTAATCACCACATGTAACGAACACTTCTAGGCTCACAGCAAAGACTGATGTCATGTTAGTCAAGAATTTTACTTTCAAAAAATGTCATGCATGCATTAAATATTTAATATGCTCTCTTACCAAAGTGGTCATTTTGCATTTACAATGTGTCACCTTGGAACTAAGGATCTGGCACCATCTGCAGGCAGAATCTGCTAAATTCATCAGGCAGTTGAAAGGAGTTTTAAAAAGCTTTACAACTATGGTTAAAATAGTTTCCACAATGACAGAGATTGTTCTGATTCTGAATTTATACATTACATTACCTCTAATTTTTCTTCTCTTCCTTTCATTCTCTCAGGACAGCCACAATGGCTGTTTAAGAAGGATCTTGGTTTATGATTTGATGTGCCTTAGCCCACTACATTCCGACAGGCAGGACCATTTTTTATTTTTAAACTAGCAACTAGAGCCAACAATACTTTTAAAAACACACAAAAACACTTTAGTTTCTTTTAAAATACAAAAGAACCCCTTTTAAGTCAAAGAAAAACATTTTAAATATGGTATTTATATACTCATACTTAAACCAATCCAACTATAGAATGCATATTCAAAGTTTCTAAGTGGAGACAGAGCACATGTAGTGCTCCAGGTCCACAGGTATTACTGAGGTGGTCCTGGCAGACTCACTGCTCAGTGCTGAAGAACTAGAAGAGCACCTTCTCACAAGTGAGTCTCGATGTATAATCCACTTAACCCTGTAAACCACTTTGAACAGTTTGACGTGCAGCTCTCACATCTTAATCATTATATTACAGCTTATTTTAGCATTTTAAGAAGTTCAGTTCTTACTAACTGTACACCAGATTTGATTTACAATTTATATTCATGTTTTATCTTGTTTGGTAATTCATCTATTGTTTTATCAATGCTTTATAAATAGATATTATTCAATGAAGGAAGAGGAAATACCAGTAAATAGAGTAATCATTGGAAAATATAAAATCCAAATGGGAGTTTATCTCTCAACATTTTCTCAGCTGGTTCTACTTATTCCATTTTAGCCATGTAATAAAATAAAAATTCCTATGTATTGGGAATTTATTTGATAGTTCATTTTAAAAATTTATAATCTCTTACCCAGTTATCCTATGAAATGTTATTTATACTATCTTAGAAAAGAAGAAATTAAAATATTAAGAGGAAATTTTCTCTTATAAATCCAGATACATGGGAAGAGGTAGAGTAAGAATTGGGGGTTGAATCAAACTTTAGTAAGTTCCCGTGACCTAAAACTTCAACCCACAGCATCATGATTTCTTGACTTCAGTTCTATTTCTACGTGGTGCTCTTCCTATCCTTCTCCTTGTTTCTATTGAGGAAACACTGATTTACAGCACTGAGTAACTGAAAAGCAGTCACACCTCTTCATAGGTGTGTTACCACACCACATCCACTTCCCAAACATCCATAATCCTCCGCCATAGTCCAAGGGGTCCTCTTTCCCCTTTGCTCCCTGTTCCTCTACCGACATCAATTCTGCAGTCAAGTTTTGAGGATTTGTTTGGGTTTGGAGTTGTTGAGTACTTTTGTTTAGTCTGTTTATAGTCCACATGAGTGAAATCATCTGGTAGGTCTTTCTCCTTCTGACTTAGTTAGCTTAGCATAATCCCCTCCAATTTTATACATGCTGTCACAAATGGCAAGATTTCATCTCTCTTTACAGCTAGGTAATATTCCATTGTGTATATATATCACATCATCTTATTCCACTCATCTGTCCTAGGGCACCTAGGCTGCTTCCACACTTTGGCTATTGTATACATGGGCATGCATATATCCCTTCTAATGAGTGTTCTGCATTTTTTCAAAGATAACTAGGAGTAGAAATGTTATACCCCATGGTAGATCTATTTTTGATATTTTGAGAAACTTCCATACTGCTCTCCGCAGGAGTTGGACCAGTCAGTCTGCATTCACACCAGCAGTGTATCAGGGTTCATTTTTCTTTTCTTTTTTTTTTAAAGATTTATTTATTTATTTATACAAGCACCAGGTACAGTCAGAAGCGCGGGGCGGGGGGGGGGCGGTGAGAGAATTCACCAGAGCCAGAGAGGGGAGCAGAACAGGCAGATTGACGAAGTACACTGCTGAGGGGAGCAGCGGGCAGCAGGAGAGGTCTGCGTGCCATGTGGGACCCTCGCAGGCGGCCGGAGATCGAACCGGCGCTACAGAGGATGTGGGTAGCTTCGCAGCCCAGCTCTCAACCGCTGTGCCACCAGGGAGGCCCCATGGGTTCGTTTTTCTTTACACTTCTGCCAACAATTGTTTCTGGCATTTTTGATAATCTCCATTCTAACAGGTAGGAGGTGGTATCACATTGTGGTTTTGATTTGCATTCCCTAATAAACAATGAGCATTTTTCATCTGCCTTTTGGCCATCTGTGGGTCTTTTGGAGAAGTGCCTATTTTTTTTCTTTACTTTTTGTTGAGTTGTATGGATTCTTTGTACACTCTGAATATTAGCCCCTTGTTGGGTGTATGATGTGCAAAATATTTTCTCCCATTCATTTGACTATCTTTTCATTTTAACAATAGTTTCTTTCACTGTGCAGGAGCTTTTTAGTTTGGTGAAGTCACATTTATCTATTTTTCCCTTTGTTTCCTTGCTATCCAAGTTTAGTACTAAAGATATTATTGAAGTCAGTTTTGTGGAGTATTTTGCCTGCATTTTCTGTGTATTTTATTGTGTTTCTCCATATAGGTTTTTGGTATTTACTGTTTTTCCTCTATTTGTCATGTTCAATATTTAAGTGGCTAAATCTCATTTTCCAAGTTACTGGCATGTATAGCATAAGGAATAAATTATTGTCATAAAGGGAAGCAATTTTTTATTAATTTGGTTAATATAAATATACATGTTTTAACCTCTAGCACATACATACTTTAAAAACAATTACATAGTTAAAATGATGGTTATAAAATGGATGTAGTGCATATCCTGTGTTTATGTTTCCATTATGGGCTTCAAATATCCCCAAATTAGTCTAACCTGAATTTTAAAATTCTATTTAGTATGTTGTGATTTTTATATACTTCATAATTTGTCACTATGGAAAATAATACACATTCATGGTTTTATCAAGAGGACTATGTTTACTTCAATATTTTATAATAAAATACTTCAATATTTAAAATAAAATATTTCAATATTTTAGAATAACTATGCCACTATACATAGTTTAGAGACTTTTTAAAATTCTAAATAGAGGGTCAAAGAAAAGATAAGAATATTTGATACTGCAAAGATTCATTTAAATGTTAACATAAATAAACACAAGATAGGCAAGCAGGCCTCCCTGGTGGTGCAAGGGGTTAAGACACAACCTATGAAGCTGTCAGCAGCCACTCCATCACGAGTTAGATCCCCAGCCAGGGAGATACCCACATGGCACAGCAGACCTATCCTGACTCGCCCGCTGCTCCCCTCAGCAGTGTATTTCGGTCAATCCACCTGTTCTGTACGTCACTCTTTCTCTGGTGAATCCTCTCACCCCGCCACACTTCTGGCCTGTACCCCAGTTCTTGTATGCATAAATAAATAAATCTTTTAAAAAATAGGCAAGCATATTAAACAAGGTTTGTGATCTGAATTCTTTTTGGTAAATGTTTTAAAATAAACATTAACAGTTATACCTTTTAAAATAGTTTTGATTAAATTCTTAAATACTCATTTTCTTCAAAGTATTTTCCACCTAGATTTTAAATAACACTTTTTGAAGTTAATAGCTATGAAAATATCACCAAGAAAAAAAGAAAAAAATTAAATTTCTTTTCCATAAGTTTATCAAATTACTTGCTTTTCTAAACTCACACTGTATTTCTAAAACATTACTCATTTGCATGAGTCATTAGCCTTCATAAGGAGTTCTTTCATATAAAGTCTGTAAACCATAGCATTTCTTCATTAGTAGCATATACAGGTCCATTAAATCTATTAAAAATGATAGTCTACTGATTAATATTTTAATTGTAGCTTGAGATTCTTGAAGTGGATCTAGGGAATGTTTATGAAAATTTTAATGTATAAGTTTAGACCATTCAGATACATTCTTGAGTAACTGTAATTTTTTAACCTAAAAAATATACATTAAAAGTAAATTGTTTATTAAATATTATGAATGACAGTAATAGCAGAAACATCATCTCAACATGTAAATATTGATTACATTCCGAAGTCAAATTTAGGTTACCCGAATGTCTTCATTTTTCTCCAACAACTAAGGCCAGCTTATATATTTTTTTTCAGTCTTTAAAGTAATTTTTTAAATGATGTTCTGATAAACTAAGTAGTTATCTTCGACATTTTCTGAATAAAAACGGTCACTGTGATGACACAAACTCGTAATACATGTACTTGATATTACTCAATGGTGCTTTACCTGTAGTAGGAAAGGAAGATCAGTGTCAATGAGTATTAGAAAATTGTTTAACCCTTAATGCATTATATGCTCCCCCATTTCTCCTAAATGATACATATAGACCTTTCAGTTCTATGTTTGCCACTAGGGAATAAGTACTGCTTTCATAACATTGAGATCTAAACAAGATTATATTTAAAAAACAAAGCACGGGTGACTGAATGACACTTGGAATCTACATGACTCCATCTTAGCAAAGAGTTACATTCAAGAAACACCTATGCTCAGTAAAAGCAAACAAAACTTTCTTCTGATATTTTTCAGGAAAAGATGTTTGTCTTCCACTTTATCGCAGCATTTCTCACAAGTGTCTTTCTCCATCTTTTCCTTTTCTACTCTCTATTCCTCTATTTGATATATTATTTACTAATAACAAAGCTTACAGTGTTTTCTATGTACCAGGCACTATGTACTAGTACACTGGGTACTTCATAGTATTAACATATTTAATCCTTAAAACAACTTTGATAAGGTATTATTACTTGCCAGATACTATAAATGAGAAAACTGAGGTGCAGAGGGGTTTCATATCTGTCTAAGATCACAGAGCAAACAAAGGGCAGAGTCAATGATAAGTGCACTCATAAGCTAGGCAGCAAATTGTAAAATCTCTCAATGCTTGTATCAACCCACCATCTTCGTTTTTATTTATTTGTTTTATTAACTTTTTATTGATGCAACATTAAATTATACCATTATATAACTTCCCAGTGTACATCATTGTGAATCAACATGTATATATATACTACAGTCGGTTTGCCCATAAACATCCAATTCTGTCCTCTCTTTAGTACCTCCCTTACCCACATCCTCTCTCTCTGTCAACTTGGACTCTCCTTGGGGAAGAGAGGCAAGAGGGGAGCAGGAAGGAGTTAGAGAAGGTTCTTTGAACACCCGTAGATGGCAATTGTTTTTGTTTTTTTTTTCCTGCTAGAAAGAAATTAACTTTACCCCTATGTTTAGGAGTCAAAGAAATATTAAAAGCAAATGAAAACAGGGCCTCCCTGGTGGTGCAAGGAGTTGAGCACCGCACTGTGGGGCGGTCCGCGGCCTCTGCAGCATGAGTTCAGTCCCCGGCTGGCCAGGGAGAACCTTCATTGCACAGCAGACCTCTCCTGTCTCCTCGCTGCTCCCCTCAGCAGTGTATTTCAGTCAGTCTGCCTGTTCTGTTCCCCACTCTGTCTCTGGTGAATCCTCTCACACACACCCCGCCCATCTCTGGCCTGGCCTGTGCCCCAGCTCTTGTGTGCATGAATAGATAGATCTTTAAAAAAAAAAAAAAAAAAAAAGGCAAATGAAAATAATGACACCAGCAATGGAATAAAGCTAAAGTGAGAACTGAAGAACTTAGGAGAACAGCTTATGTCAAGCAGACATGCTCCTGAGCTTATCTTCTTCTTCTTCATTTTCCTTTTCCTTCCCCAAGAATTTTTGTTCTTCCTTCCCTTAATGTGGTTCTAGATGCAATCTCAAGAAAGAACATTACTGACTGCTACTGATTATACAAGGAAGGATTTGGATGATAAATAAATACATAAACAAACGTATAGAGAAGCAATGAAGTTTAGCACCGTCAATAGGGAATTGAAAGCTTTTGAAGTCATAGGGTTTCCAACGCTACACAAATCTCAAACCAAAATATAACATACATTGAGTTGCTTTCAAAAGCAGCACAGTCAAGTTTGTTTTTTGTTTTTTTGTTTTTTGAGAAAAGTTAATCAGATAATTTCTCAGTGACTTTTTTTTCCTGGTTTCCAACCTGTAGTATTATTACAATCTTGTTTTTTTTAAACTTCCAGGATAAACATTAGAGCTAGGAGAAAAACACAAATAATCCACAAAACACAAATGATCACACAAATGTGATACAGAATCAATCACTGATCCCGTATCACATTTCAAGAATGAATTCCCTATCATATCTCAGATTATAGTATTCCAACACATTATGATATTCATTAACTTAGGTTTAAAAAAAAATTAAATAACATAAAATTGCTTTTTAAATTAAAACTAATTGATTTTGGTGGTGATTATAATGTAGTATATATAGATGTCAAAGGACAAAGCTGTATACTTGACAATGCTATAAACCAATGTTATCGCAATACAAATAAAATAAAATAAAACTAATACAGATTAGGAAATTTTTGAGAGTTCTGCTGTTTGTGTATGTGTATGATTGTTAGAGCTACCCTGGTATTGTAGGAATTAGGACTGAATATATACCTTGGCTGTTGACATTGAGAAATTTAAGACTGAAAACCAAATGAAATTCACTTTAATCTTAAAGCACAGATATGATCATAGAAACTTTAGGGATAGAGATAATACTGGTCTTACAAGTAAGTATGGAGCAATTTCAGAAACTCTAATAAAGCTTCTATTCTTCCTTTTTGGTTTATTGATTTCTGAAGCACAAATAAATAAATTCTAGTTTTAATGATGTGAAAAGTTTCTCTATTGCTTTCCACAAATTGATTTTACCAGGGTCCAAATGAAAGAACAATTCTTGGGGAAAAGAATGAGACATTTCATTCACTGAAAATGTTTAGGGCCAGGCCCAAATGAATGAAGTGGACATTTTAAAAGGTAGAGCTTTTGAGAGGGTTGAGGGTGACTTTTTGTGTTCTAGTGTTTGAGCAAAATATAAATTAGTGGTATCTTAAATCCATATAGTGAAATATTTGTTCTCTTTCAAATCTAGTGTCATGAAAGCTACATTACATTTGGCTGTTCTAACCACAAGCTGAAACTCCTTAAGTGAACATCAAAATTGTAAAATAAAATAACTCTATAATGACACTAAATAATATTATTTTCAGCTTCAGAGGCAAAGAGTAAATCCTTGCTTTGTTTGTTTGTTTTAGAAATAAAAGAAAATAAAATTTATTAATGAATAGGAGTCTAATTGAACTTGGAATAGATAGCAAATGTTAATATTTAATATATTTTCTCCTTAAAATTTAAAATACCTGTATTTTTTTTTCACATTTGACTCCAGAATATCCACTACGGCAGGAGCACACATTGGGAAGTACACATCTACCTCCATAAAGACATTTTTGATTACAAATTGCTGCAATACACAAATTTTGACAGTTACAATGTTTTGACATGAATGATTGTGGCATAGTTTATATTTCAGTGGTCTGAAATGATTCAGTGACATCACAACAAGAAAAATGGTCATATGAGTCTAATGACGAATTAAATATTCATCTCCCCACAATCAGATCACACACACACACCCCCAAAAAACAAAAACACTTAAAATTTGAAACAACTTGTTTATGATTTTATAAAGATAATATTAAAGCAAACAAAAATTTTCACTGGTAGCATTTAAAAATATTTAAAATATATTTTCTTTCTATTCAAAGAGATTCAAATCAGTAATGGAAAACAGCTTTTATAGTTTGCTGTTTTTTTAACAAGTTAGCAAAAGTATAAAAAGTACAATTTTGTGTATTTCATATACTAATATTGGACATTTAATGTGAAACAATTCTATTGAAACTTCCTAAAAATTTTCACTGACTTCCATAAAATCTTTGCCAATGAAATAAAAACATAGCTAATATCTATTATCATCTCTTATCTGTCTGCGTACCCACCTATGGGAAAAAAATGCTTAAAATACATACAATAGCAATGACATAAATAAAAATTCAATTGTAGTGTTTAATCATGGAAATCAATCTATCATTTAAAATTATGTTTTTAAAGATAGCGAAAATGATTTTAAGTAATAGGGTAAAAATAAGCATAAAATTTTATACAAGTTTTTTTTTTATACAAGAGTTCTGTGTTTTAATATCTCAAGTTGTAAGCTAATATAATTCAAGAATAATACTCCCTTTGGTATAAAAACAGCAATGAAAGGTTATATTTGTATCAGAGATGTAGTGTGGTTGAGCAGGATGTATAATGCACAAAACTTCACAGGCATCATAGATTTAAATATTTATTACAATCTCCAGCAGATGGCAGTAATACATTTATTCAAATAATGTCAATATTTAGAAGTTTCAAGAGTGTTGGAAATAACTCTAATAAAAGGCATGAGCATTCACAACTGTGAAATTTCAATTTATAATACAGTTGGATGATCAGATTAAAATTAATGTAGAAATGTTATTTCCTAGCATTTAAAAATAGTTTGGGGTGATTTCCATGTTTCCTATTATTTAATCTCTTGATATTTTATGTTTCATAAATTTCAAAATTACATAAAATTTGATTTTCCTCTATATCTTGAGATTTCATCTATATAAAAACGTATGACTAAATAAGAATGAAATATATCAAAATATTAAAGTCAAAACAGAAATTAGTTCTGAGTGGTAAAATTTGGAATCATTAATTTTTGAAAACTTTTTCATGTTTTCTATAATATCCATGATAGATATGTAGAGATCTTACAAAATGAGAAAATATTTATACTGCATATTAAAATCTTCATTACCCACCCAAGGAAATATCATTGGCATAATTTGAAACTATGTATATCATATAGAATAGCATATTATACTATAGTTTCTTCTTTTAAGTGGAGTAAAAAAATAGATGAGATTTCTTTTTATTTGTAAAACCCCCTGTTCATGGATCAAAGTGCTGGAATTTTTTTCCTATGATTTCCTCTAAAACTATATTTTATTTGACAATTATAGTTTACTGATTCAAGTTCAGAACAAGTAGCAGTAAATAAATCCTGTAGACTTACGTGTTTGACACTGGACTCCTTCCCATGAGGAAGGACAATGGCATACACTGGGAGCAATACATTCACCACCATTTTTACATTTCTGATAGCAGACAGCTGCAAATAGAAATACAAACAAGTTAAAAACTTAATTTACTGGTAAGTCCTATTATTAACCACAAACATTTAAGATAAAAAAGAATTTAAAAAATATAAAGTCAATGATTAGAGGATCTTTTCCCTTAATGTTTTATCAAGACATTCTCCAATGTCACTATTTATTCATGCAAACCATGGTTTTACAATGTTTCACTAATTAAATGCATCATGATTTAACTGTTTCCTAATTGTTGGACAGCTTCTTATTTTTCACTTTTATCAATACATTATACCTTCTAATTTTACATAATAATTATATAAAAAGGAAAAAAATGAAACATCTCAATGAAGGGGAGCTGCCACCAATTCAAAAATCAGCAGTCATGAGAGCAGAGGCACCCCAACTGGGAGGCCTGAATTGGTTGGTCTGTGGTGGGACCAAAAAATAAAAAGTAAGTTTTTAAACCTTCCCTTGACCCTTACTTAACACTAGAAGGTGAGAACTTCAGAACTTGTCATTTATCCTGGCAAATATAATGGACAGACTAGAAAATACAATATGCCTTCTTAGTCTGCTAAGAAAAAATGAGTGCAGAGGACTTGGCATTTTACTTATTCTACTTCTAAAAGAAATCTCCCAAAGTAGTAACAAGCAAAAATAAAAACAAACAAAAATCAAGGAAATTTTTTTTGTCTTAAATTCAGCTTTCTAGTTTCATGAATGACATAGACTCTAACATTACAGGAATATATCTCTTACGTGTATCGCATCGTTTCCCTCTCCAACCAGAAGGACAAGAGCAAATATTTGGTTCTATACATTTTCCTCCATTCATGCATATGGGATCACAGATGCCTTCAGGTAAAAAAATGGAATATCAACACTTAAATAGCCATAATTTTGTATTTGTTTTACCTGTAGTTGGCAAATACATTTAGAGGTGTCTTACTTTTCTGGCATCTTCTACCAATGTATCCTTCACGACAGGCACACACATTATTTCTCATGCAGTGACCACCATTCTTACAGGGAGGGAGACAGATAGCTGAAAAACACAAATAAGCATCTGTGAATATCACAATCAATTATTATACGCTACATATTGCATCATGTGCTTGTTATCTATGGGGCCATCAGGCAGAGAAATGTGCTATTAAAATAAAAGATCACAAATGCAAGTCATTAAAACTGTCCTTTCTAAATCATAAAAGGCAATGCTTATAGCTATAAGCTGCTGCTAGCATGTTAGCACATTTGAAATATATTGGTGAAGTGTTCATAAGAAATTGAGTCTTTGGTATTATAGTGCATCTGTTATGAACCTTATCCTATGTTTCATCATATTCTGAAGTAAAATGGGAAATGATGCGGGAAAAACTAAGAAAATAATTCAAAGCCTAGCTCAAAGTAAGAATATATCTGTTCATGCGGAAATTAGAAAACTCTCAACAAGTTGTCATGTGACACTTAGAAAACACTTTCCAGCTAACTTTTGAAGACTTATGAGGTCATGATTCTGTTCCATAGAATTCAGATATTTTTTAATATTTACTGCTTGATATGATTTTTATTGCTTCACATTTATCCTGCATATAATCATTAAATGCAGCTATTTGGAAAAATAATACACAGGCAAACTTGCCTGGAAATTTTTAATTTTTTTCCAAAATGGTAACTAAATGGATTTTATTTTATAATTTAAAAATAAAAGTCAAATGAACACTTTTTGATAACAGGGTTATTGTAGACTGATTTCCACTTTGAATTAGATCCATCTTTAATAGTTGCTTTCTTTATTTTCAACCACTGTAAGGAAAATTCAACTGATTTCAGATGAACATACGAATAAAAATAAATAAGCACTTCACATGTAAAACCAATATAATGGAATAATTTTAACAAATGAGTAATTTCCATTATTTTAGAGCCAGTCTTTATGGTCAACACTACAGTCTATTTTCTCTGGAATTGAATTGGTACTTTTTATTATGGAGAAATGAATGCTCTTATATTTTCTGCTTCCTAACCTTTCTAAAGTTTAAGATAATTTCTACTTATTAACAGAAAATGTGTTCTCTCTATCATAAAAACACCACAGGAAGTACCTATGGTTAGAAATCTGAAATTAAAAACAAGAATAAAAGGGCCTCCCTGGTGGCGCTAGGGGTTCAGATGCAGCCTATGAAGCAGTCTGCAGCCTCTACAGCACAAGTTTGATCCCCGGCCGGCCCAGAAGCTGCCCACATGGTGCAGCAGACCTCTCCTGTCTCACCAGCCGCTTCTCTCAGCAGTGGGCTTCGGTTGATCTACCTGTTTTGTTCCCCACTCTGTCTCTAGTGAATCCTCTCACCCCCCACACCTCTGGTCTGTACCCCAGCTCTTGTATGCATAAATGAATAAATCTTTAAAAAAACAAGAATAAAAGACCTGTTTATGATGGGTAACTTTACTATAATCAATACTCATCTGGGCCTCCCTGTTGGCGTAAGGGGTTAAGCACTGCACTATGAAGCAATCCACAGCCTCTGCAGCATGAGTTCAATCCCCGGCCGGCCAGGGAGCAACTCACATGGCACGACAGACCTCTCCTGTCTCGCCTGCTGCTCCCCTCAGCAGTGTACTTCAGTCAGTCTGCCTCTTCTGTTCCCCACTCTGTCTCTGGTGAATCCTCTCACCCCCTGCATCTCTGGCCTGTACCCCAGCTCTTGTATGCATAAATAAATAAATCATAAAAGAAAATACTCATCCACCCCACAAAACTTGAGTATAGAGACAAATACTATGTTTTTACAAAAATGTATATATAACTAAAATTATATAGAGAAATGATATACAACTTATGATTGACTGTACCTACCCCTAATTGTATTTTAGGAAAAGGAGGTTTAGGAGGAAGTCCTCCTTCACATGTGTATTTATGAGATTATCCAGGTCTCAGATGAATCTTCCATTAAATTCCAAAGTGAGTCAAGTAAGAGAACTCACCTTCCATGTGGATTGAACTCAAGGGCATTCAAGAGACAAAAGAAATTGGAAGATGTATTTGAGCATCTCCTTAGACACACACAATAAACCTTTTTTATTAATAGAATTGTTTAACTCTCATGATGTTTCTACCTCAATGTCTGTCCTCCTTTCTTAAAATTCTATACGACAGTATATATCCCTCATTATTTACTTTTGACTATATTCTACCTAATTTTACTCCATGACTTTTGACTGATGTTCCATCTACTTTCCTACCACTTGGACTCACATAAGGCCCACAGGAGATGTGCTCTCATAAGAATAAGATCACGGCCTCCCATGGTGGCACAGTGGTTGAGTGCTGGGCTGCAAAGCTGCCTGCAGCCTCTGCAGTGCCAGTTCGATCCCCGGCCACCAGCGAGGGTCCCACATGGGGTGCAGACCTCTCCTGCCAGGCCCCCTGCTCCCCTCAGAAGTGTGTTTCATCGGTCTGCCTGTTCTGTTCCCCGCTCTGGCTCTGGTGAATTCTCTCACCCTTCTGCGTTTCTGACTGTACCCAGTGTTTGTATAAATAAATAAATAAATATTTAAAAAAAAAAAAGAATAAAGATCACATTTCTATTTCTTCTGCTTCTGCTGTAAATCTAATGACAATATTTCTATTATTTAAGAGTAGCTAGCCATGTGCTGACTGTATGTGCAAGTGGTCCGCCTCACAGCAACAGTTTAGCTCAAACTTAAAAATCAAGAAGACTGAAGTCTGGAGACTTTCGGTGAATTTCCATAATTCATGCCAGGTAAGAAGTTGTAGAGACTAATTCTAATACCTGCTAACATGACATATATTCAATAGATAATTTTTAGTTCAATTTAATAATTTAGAGATCTCCCTCCTTTCCCCGTTACATGGATGGCATATAAATTTAGAGGAGAATTTTTCTTACTGTGACTTACATCTACTGCAAGTACATGAGAAGTGTAAGCTTTTTCATTTCCCTCTTAACATTCTCTACTGGAAGCTATACCATTAACTTGTAAACATTGGTTTAGATTTAGTCTCCTAATATTCAATATTTGTCTTAACAGTCTTTATTGTTTTTCCATTTCACAAAATGGTTCCTTCAGGGAAAATCTGAATTAGAGGAACTCATTTCCTATGCCCACATATCTAGTATTACAGTAATGGTTTCTTCTCTGCCTGAGCGGTAACCTACAAATGTTAGCCAAGCTTCAAATAAAAGGATCAAGTCAAAGCATAACATGGCAAGGATAGTATATGTTTTAGGAATTAAATTCTAACATGTTCTGACATGTTTTTATTAAAAAACCTGTTGTATATTTTGCATAAACTCAAAATATGAAAATGCAGAAAATAAATTTTATATTTCATTTATTGATATTAATTCACACCTATGCCATCAGGTATCAGGATATTTCCACTATTATGAAATTCTTAACTGTTCAAAGGAAAGCGTTAAAATCGGCCATGAAAGGGGGAATCAATGTATTTGTCCATCCCCACCCATCTTGTACAGTGCTGTGCATAACAGTTTTTTCATAAATTTTTAATAAAACTTAAGTCAAAAAAGATTGTGAAGTAATAGTAGACATTAGTGAGCATAAATCAATCATTTTTTTGCTGTAAAGCAACAAAAACTATGCCATTTCATATAATAAGTTGCTAAAGAGAACTTTGCCCATCCTACAGTTTTGTAGGATTAACAGTTTTGTAAGGATTACAGTTACTGTAAGGACAAGTGCCAAGGTTGGAAGCCCAATATATGCTGAACAAATATAACCACTTTTCATAGCAACTCAGATATGTTTATCTGAACAGTCTGTTGGGGACAAAACCTACACTATCAGAAGAAATAGAAAAATAGCATCTTCTTTGAAACCTGTCTCTTTGTGTTCACTCAGAGCTCTGTTTAGGTCTGACTTTCCCTTTGCCTTTTTATTTATAAGGAAAGAATAATTACCATTCTGACATCGTGCACCAAAGAATCCATTTAGACACAGGCAAGTGTTTGGCTTATTACAGGAACCACCATTGAGGCAAACGGGGTCACACAAAGCTAATGAACAGCAGGAGGGAAAGAGTTCATAAAGGTTTTATTATTTTAAAAAATGAAAGCTACACAGAAGTCCAAAATAGTGCATGATGAAATAGTTTATTTTTACCGCAATTAAAACCCACAACCTATAATTAATTAGACTTTGCCAAACATAAAGGGAATGAAATAAGTGGAAAACAGCTTTGGAAGTATGTTCATTAAGTTTACAAATACCACCAAGCTAAGAATGTGGGGGTTATGATTAAAATTAAGAGTACTCTCGGTAAGCTAAAAAATGATTGGAAGTTAGAAGACATTTCCACAGTACTAGCCAAATTGTCTATAATATGCTTAAATACATGTGACCCTTGCTTTATCCTTCCCAATTCAAATAGGAACACTGCACTCAGCCCTAGCTAGCACTCTCAAACACATGTTGTTTCTTTACATTTACTCTACTTTGAAAGGCATTGCAATTCCATTTTTTTTTACCTACATTTTACCTATTCTCCAAGGTCCACCTCAAATAATATTTTTTTTCATAACTGCTGGTGCCAGAATTGATTTCTCAGAACTATGTTACATTATTTATTAGAACCCAACTTGTACCTTAGTCATTTTTATAAATGTATCCTGTCTGTCCTTCACTAATGATATCCACTTGAAATCAGATCAAAAATCAAGTTGATCTTTCTTTCCCCTTGCATCATGTTTCACACATAGTTAGCAAGCTATAACAGTTGAATTAAATTTATTTTGAGAAAAGTCATTAGATCATGATGATCAGTTTAAACATAGATAATTGTAAATGCTGCTACCAAAGAAGTAAGCTTGATACTGTGATAATTAAGCGGAATGATGTGATGGTGTCTGCTTGAATGCTTAATGTTTAATGAAATAGAATGTCTGTGTTGTGATAAAAATCTTGAAAGATGCAACCGAGATATCTTGCAATAAGGCAAGTGGATGAGGAAAATATAAAGATATAAATAAAATGATTGGTTGGTTAGTGTAATAGTAAAGCTGAAATACACTCTATGTTCTACTATGAAAAAAAAATCAATGGAATACAGGGTTTTAAAAAATAAAAGCATCATGCTGATATTGCAAGATTAGTTTCATGCTTCTTGGTATAAGTCTTTAGGACTCAGGTGCATTTAAGATTTCTTTTAATTGGTTTTCATTGAAAATATTTCTGATTTTACCTGTACTGCAGGTGGGTCCATACCATCCAGGCTTGCACCGGCAGACATCTGGTGCAAGACATTCACCTCCATTTTCACAGTGCCTGTTACAAACCACTAATATCATAGGACAAAAATAAAAGAAAGATAAATTTGGATTGAAGTTAGTCAATTATTGGGTATTACTTTGCTAGCTCATAACTACCAATTATATTCTCTAGTAAAAAAAAAAAAAAGCAGAGTAAAAACTAAAAATAATTTGGCTTTAAGTGGTCTCCAATTCTTATATTCAGTTGTTTTCTTACTAACCAAGATGGGAAAAGTTAAAAAAAAAAAATCATTAAGTTAAATAGATAAATAAGAGCTGGTTATTTGGGAAAAATCTTTTAGTTATGAAAGTAACCACAGACAGAAATCCAATGAGATAAATTTATACATGAATTATCAAATTAGAATTTTTGTTATCTCAAAGAAAGGGACCATAGAGTTAAGAGAGTTGATTCTAAGAATGGATTTCTTCTCCTTAGCCAATGGCACCCAGTGCTGCCAGTGTATGCAGAGTGTATGCAGAAATGTAAAAATTTTTTCTCAGAGTTATGCTTAGGGCTTATTTCTGCTAGTATTAAAATCATCAAATATTCAAAAAAATATTTAATTATATTAGACTGCAAAAGAGTTTTGCTTACTTGTTTCACACCTTGGTCCTACAAAACCATAAGGGCAAGTGCAGAGATTGCCAACCAAACATGTGCCACCATGCTGACAAGGTGGGCTGCAGTGTTCTGTCAACACAAACCATGTTAGTAAGTCATCTCTGGATTTTAAGTCAGTTTATAGCACAGGCACAAGACACGTTTCTTTTAAGAACACCGTATATGGCCTCCCTGATGGCATAAGCGGTTGAGAAGCAACCTATGCAGCCATCTGCAGCTACTGCAGCACAAGTTTGGTCCTGGCCAGGCAGGGAGCTACCCACATGGCACAGCAGACCTCTGATGAATTGCTTGCTGCTCCCCTCAGTAGTGTATTTCAGTCAATCCGCCTGTTCCCTGCTCCCCTCTCTGTCTCTAGTGAATCCTCTCACCTCCCACACCTCTGGCCTGTACCCTAGCTCTTGTATGTATAAATAAATATACCTTTTAAAAAAAAAGAATGCCATACAACAAACTTAGCTAAACTATAATAATGAACTTTTACCATGAAAATTTAGTTCTGTGGAATTGACTATATGGCTTCTCGCTCTGAAAACTCACATTGGTTTATAAAAATTTTGTTTACATGAATGGAAATAGTTGACCTTAGCCTGCTACTGAGAAGTGAGACTTGGACTTATACATTTCTTCTCCACAAGTAGAACACTTCTATATTTCCATGGTTATGTTCATATGCTATTGATCTTAAATATTTGTTAGTGCACTCTAAATTTACTTTAATTTTTTAAGTTGTACCTTGCCTTGTCATGAAAATAATTTAATGTGGCCCTCAGCTTAATAATTATATGTGCCATATGCCAAAATGTATTCTTTAAATTTTTTTTATTTTTTTTTTTAAGATTTATTTTTATTTATTTATATAAGCACTAGGTACAGTCAGAAGCACGGGAGGGTGAGAGAATTCACCAGAGCCAGAGCCGGGAGCAGAGCAGGCAGAAGGACCGAAGTACACTGCTGAGGGGAGCAGCGGGCGGCAGGAGAGGTCTGCGCGCCATGTGGGACCCTCCTCCGGTGGCCGGGGAGCAGCCAGGGATTGAACCGGCGCTGCAGAGGCTGCGGCAGCTTCGCAACCCAGCGCTCAACCGCTGCGCCACCGGGGAGGCCCTAGTCTTTAAATTTTTTAAGAAATAAATAATAATTTTGTTTCTTCAAAATATCCATTTTAGCAATCCCATTTTATAAACGCTTCACTTCAGATTTCAACCAAAGCAATAAAATTATGTGACTATAGACATTAAAAAAAAATCACTTTAGACTTCTTACTACTTCTAATGAATTCTAATGGTTACATCTTATTATTTGACATTTAACACTTCCTTGAAACTGTTTGATAAGTCATTCACTAATCAGATGTCTTTTGCTTGAAGCTAAAATATTTGTAGAGATAATGTACCTTAAAACTAAATCTTTAGAAGTTATTGCCAAGTAATCTTTTAGAAAAGGTTTTAAAGGAAATATTCTTTTATTCTAGATCTATTATTTGATTTTTAATTTGAATCATTACCTTCATCACAAGTTGTTCCACCATATCCTGGGGGACATTCACAAATGTTAGGCTTTATACATCTTCCATGGTTTTTGCAATCAGGATGGCACACAGCTGTATAAAATAAAGTTTGTGGTTTAGAAATATCAGGTACCAATTAAAATTCACAACGCATACCAATTAGTACTATACCTACCAGTTTGGCAATTGGATCCAGTGTAACCAGGTTTACATTTGCAGGTGTTAGGGGCAACACACTCCCTGCTTTTTCCACAGGGATGTCTGCAAATGGCTGTAAAAGTCAAGGAAAAAAGGACTGAATTGTTGGTACAATAATGTATTGCTTATAGTCTTAGTTATAATTAAAGTAAAATTCTCTGAAATTTGAAAATTTTGATACTATTAAGCAATAACACTAGCTCCATAAATTTTTTCCCTCATATTTATTTTGCTGAGGGAAAAGATTAACAGGGTAAGAAAAGTACCAAATGCGTTAATTCTCCCCAAGCAAAACCTGATGTTGGAGATGGCTCCTAACCCATAAATAGGATTATGTCCTTTTCAGAAGACAATCAAATTTCAGATTCTTATCAGGTAAATGTTGTTAATGGCAGGGATATTCATAATTTCAAAGAACAAGATGCCAGGAACACATATATACACTTAATAGGTCTGCATCCCTTAAGATTTTCAAGTTAGGGCCTCCCCGGTGGCGCAGCGGTTGAGCGCTGGGTTGCGAAACTGCCCGCAGCCTCTGCGGCACCGGTTCGATCCCCGGCTGCTCCCCGGCCACCCAGAGGAGAGTCCCACATGGCGCGCAGACCTCTCCTGCCGCCCGCTGCTCCCCTCAGCAGTGTACTTCGGTCCTTCTGCCTGCTCTGCTCCCCACTCTGGCTCTGGTGAATTCTCTCACCCTCCCACGCTTCTGACTGTGCCCAGTGCATGGCATTTAACATTAAAATTCAGTAGTCTGTTTCATGTTATTTATTGATAATAAGAAATGTTATAAGCAGTAAATGTTGAAAGTTATTATTATATCTCTACAGAGAAAAAGACAAAATTAAAGTTCCTCTAGGTAATACTGAGAACACAACAATATTGCAACAGCTCCATCACTTAAATCAAAACACAAGAAAAACAAAATAATAGTAAACAGCACAAAACAAAAAACCACTTCTATGTTATCAAAGTCAAAAATTTGATTTGCATTAGAGAAAACACGCTGATTGTGAAAAGGAGTAAACGTCTTTCAAGTTTAAAATGATACACAACTTGTTTTATTTTCAAGGTCAAGGAATTACAGAGAAATCTGTTTTATGCAAATAAGCAAATATGACAAAATAAGTAATTTACAGTACTAAATGCCCTCTGTGAGCTGAAAAGAGCCCAGATCACAATGTTATTCAAATCCTTATTTTGTTGTCTGTATCTGCTTAACACCAGAAAATTCTGTGCTTTAAGGCTTTGATGTTTTATCTGCAAAATGGGAAATATAACACTCAATATGTGGGGTCCTTGTGGATTACATGATATGATGGATAAAGAACGTTTCCACAGACCCTGGAATACAGTTGGGACTAAATAAATACATTTATAACATATTATATAGTTGTAATATTTTTAATATTAAAATTATTTGAAAATATAACTCAAAACCACACAATTTTGTTATAAAGAAAATGTACACAAATAGTAAACTGAAATGAATATAAATGTGTGAACCTAATGGGATAAACAGAAATTTGTATAGAAATGCATCTCTTTCTAATTATCTAAACATGATAATTTTTTTTTAAAGACTGCTTTTTTTTTTTTAAAGATTTATTTATTTATTTATTTATACAAACACTGGGTATAGTCAGAAGCGCGGGAGGGTGAGAGAATTCACCAGAGCCAGAGCAGGGAGCAGAGCAGGCAGACTGACAAAGTACACTGCTGAGGGGAGCAGCGGGCGGTAGGAAAGGTCTGCGCGCCATGTGGGACCCTCGCTGATTACCCGGGATCTAACCGGTGCTGCAGAGGCTGCAGGCAGCTTCGCAGCCCAGTGCTCAACCACTGTGCCACCAGGGGAGGCCCTAAAGATGATAATTTTTAAAACATGATAATTTGTATCTTCTGAAGAGTTTTCATACTACCTCTGCAATTGATGCCATCTCCATAATACCCAAAGGGGCAGCGCCCACATTGGAAGTGACCATCTGTGGTTGGCACACAGGGAACACCAAGAAAACAAGGCAGCTGGGCACAAGCAGATGATGTTGTGGTAGATTCAGGCTTTTCTGGCAAAATGGTAATTGTGCTAGTAATTGATGATGCAAATCCATCCTCATATTCTTCGTAACCTGGGGCAGATCTGTTAACTTGATCATTATACCCTCCTATCTCTGTTTGGACCGTGTTCTGCATCATACCCTTTACTTCACCAGGGGAGTTGCCAGGGACAATACATGAAGGACTGCAGTTACTAATAGGAACTTTGAAATCCTCCAGGCTGAGATTTGTGCTAAGAGTATGATCCGCAAGTTCAAAATCTGGTATCTGATGGGAAATAGCCTTCCTTGAATTATTCACTGAAGGTGTAACTGATTTTAGCAAGGAGAGTGAGTTGCTGCTGGTATCCAGTAAGTTTTTGATAGTAATTGGACTGTGGGTAAAGCCAGTATCAACTGGTGACTGCTCTGCTGATGATGACTGAAAATTTATACCTAAACAAAAAGAAAAACATTAGTTAAAAAAACACACACATTTTAATGTTCTACTATCCATAGTTGTGAACATTATGCAATTCATTCCTTCATTTAGTAGGAACCTGTAGTGATATGAAGTCATTATACAGTTCCTGCCTTCAAGGTATTTATGATTCATTTGGATACTTAAAATAACCCAGGACTTTAAATGGTTTAAAAATCAAGGAACAGGGGGGCCTACCTGGTGGCACAAGGGGTTAAGCACTGCACTATGAAGCAATCCTCAGCCTCTGCAGCATGAGTTCAAGCCCCGGCTGGCCAAGGAGCAACCCACATGGTGTAGCGGATCTCTCCTATCTCGACTGCTGCTCCCCTTGGCAGTGTATTTTAGTTGGTCTGCCTGTTCTGTTCCCTACTCTGTCTCTGGTGAATCCTCTCACCCCCTGCATCTCTGGCCTGTACCCCAGCTCATGTATGCATAAATAAATAAATCTTTAAAAAAAAATTAAAGAACAGGGCCTCCCTGGTGCACAAGGGGTTAAGCACAGCACTGTGAAGCTATCCACAGCCTCTGCAATATGAGTTTGCTCCCCAGCCAAGGAGCTACCCACATAGAGCAGCAGACCTCTCCTGTCTTACCCACCGCTCCCCTCAGCAGTGTATTTCAGTCAACCTGCCTGTTCTGTTCCCCTCTTTCTCTGGTGAATCCACTCACCCCCTGCACCTCTGGCCTATACTGCAGTTCTTGTATGCATAAACAAATCTTTAAAAAAAATTAAAGAACAATAATTAATAATTGTATTAGCATTAGAAATAGCCAAAAAGATTTATTGACTACCTAATACAATGAAAAATTTTGGAGAATTTTGAAGGATTTCATAAAACACAGAAAGCATATATGGGTTAAACTAATAGAGAAACAAGATGTACCAAATATAGCCACAAACATAAACAATAAGCATGGTTAGGTGTAAACAAATAAAAGGAGCAAGAGAGTCCTAGCTGTTAATCCTCCAGTGAAATGATTTAAAGCCCTGCTTGACACCTATGTCGGTCAAATGAGTGTTCCCTTTCCTGGGTCCATTGATACTGAAGAACTGTTCCCACCTGCTTCTAACTGCTTTATGTGAACCATCTCCATAGAAGAGTTTTTGCTTAGTATTAGACAAGGAAGTAGAGAATGTTGGATTTAATGGTGGTGGACTGTAGGTGATATGGTGGCAGGTACCTTATGGTGGTGATACCTGATGGGGAGGATCCCAATGAGCTCTCAAATAAGAGAGTAAGTTAAAAAATTAATTCATTAACTAATCAAATTCTCATAGAATGCAAAAAATAAAGAATAATATCCATTCTAAACAAAAACCCCACAAAAATATATAGTAAAAGAAAGGAAGGAGTATATATTAGTAAATAAACATTAGTAACAGCTAAATAATAAAAACCAATGGAAAAATAGGAAATACATCTCCACATATATATATATCAATTTAATAAATAAAAATCATGGTATGTAAATTCATTGGGAACACTATGGCTTATTTTACAAAATGATAATACATAACTGCATATTCATCTAGAAGAAAAAATATTGTTGGGCCTCAAACTCACATAAAATAATAAATTCCAGTGGATTAAAAACTAGACATAAAATACAAAATAATAAATGTACTATAATAGAATTTAAGCCATCAAATGCATAACTGATGAGCTGGGAGATCACATGAAAAAAATAAATAGTAGAAAGATAAATCAACTTTGAAATAAGAAAAATCTATATATGAAGAGAATTTTAAATTATACATGAATTACTATTAATAATTTTAAATTAAGAATGTGAAGTCTAAATTATATAGATTTCTTTACAAAATATAAATTATTACATTGACTCAGATAATATAGTTTATAGAACAATAACTGTGAAAGAAATAGAAAAATAATCTAAAATCATTCCCCTAACTGATTTACAACCTAATAAAAAGTTTCAATTAATCAAAGAAAGAATATTTTATGAAACTATTGTAATGCACAGAAAGAGATGAAGTTTTATAAACATTTGGAAGTAGTGGCAAAATCCAAGTCAACACTTCATGAAAATAGGTAAAATTATTAAATGATTTAAGCTTAAGAGGCTCATTCCTGATTTAGAACTAAAGAGAACTATAAACTAGTAACAGATAAAGGGGAAATTCTTCAAACGGATGAAGGGCATTTAGTAAAAACCTTCTCAATGTGTATCCTACTGATTGGTGAAACGGGGGGGAAATTTTCATTAAAATCATTAAGAACACAACTATTTCATCCTAACAGGCTTTGTCCTGGAGTTCTCCACTACTGCAATGAGAGCCTAATTTGAGAGCTGGGACTCTGCAGTTAGATTTCTCGGGTTCAAATCTCTCTTCTGTAATCTACAAACTCTGTAAATCTAAACAAATAACTTAACTGGTTTATGTCTCTCTGTTTAGTCATCTATAAAGTAGAAATAGTTACTGAATATAGCACTTGTGATCAAATGAGATACTATATAAAAAATATTTGCATAGTATAGGCACAGCATAATTTAGACTATATGTTAATTATTATTATGATAAGTAAATAAAAGCAAAATACAAACTCACTATTTAAAAAAAAACTATTACTAACTATAAAATAAAGGAAGAATCAACTATAAAAAACAGCATAAATAAGAGATTTTAGTAAAATCAAGACAGCTTTCTTATATTGCAGCAGTAACATCTTGCAAGAGTTGAGCAACTAATATGCTATGCTGAGGCATAAAGAAAGCTAAGGTGAATGTGAAAATCTTTACGAAAACAATAAATGTTATTCAGTAAAATGAGAGTTACAAAGAAAACTATGAAAAGGATAAGGCCTTGGGAATTAACATGCTTATTACTTTTTCTTGAACAGATATTGGATGAGAGGGATTTATTGAATATAAGTTTAAAATGTTTACTTCCAACCATAAGTTTTTCTGAAAATACTTTAAATAATGATGTCAGTTGTTCATTATACAATATGAATCATTTTTATAGACTGTAAGTCAGAAGATTCCACAGATTAGCAAAATGATCTTTTATAAACTTCATTATATAACCTTACATAATTTTTCTAAAAATGAAAATATATGAGGAATAAATACATCAATCTTTTGGAAAACAAATGGGTAGTATTACTTGTCATCAGATTTAACTAAGATCATTCCTTACCAGAGGCGTTTCTATATGTTGGATGAACAACTCTCTCTCCCTCTCTGCCATATTTACCATCCTCTTCCTTAGTTATCGGGCTGTCAGACTGTGTGAGAACTACATCATGTTTACTAAATTCGTTTAAAAACTGTGTTTCAGCTGTAATTGTGAAAATAAAAACACATCAGATTTAAAATGCTATAATCCCAAGCACTGTGAGTAAGAACATACATTAAAAATATCCTTTGGCTTGAACATTTTGCAAAGCAGATTAGAGAACTCATTAAAATGTCACTCTTCAGCAAAACATTCTGTTGTGGACTGAATTGTTGACATTCATATATTGCAGCCCTAATTGTATATGAGACTGTATTTGGATACAGTGCCTCTAAGGCAGTAAATCAAGGTTAAATGAGGTCATGAGTATGGTGTCTAACACATTAGGATCGGTGTCCTTATAGGAGGAGAGGCACAAGGAGAGTTGATGGGTGAGGACACAGTGAGAAACAACCGTTTGCAAGCCAAGGAGAGAAGGCAGAAACCAAACCTATTGGGACCAAGATCTCCCAGTCCCTGGACCTGTAAGAAAATAAATCTGTTAAGCCACCCAATCAATTCCACCCATCTGTGTTCTTCCACAGAAATTTATCCTTCACGATATTGACATTTGTGTGTGTGTTTTCTCCCCTAATCAGCAACTGCAAGAATAAGAACTGTGCTGTATTTACTTCACATTCACTGACTCTGGTGCCTACCCCAAAACTAAGTAAACACTATCAGCAATGAAAAAAAAAAATGCATTAACAAACATCTTCCTAAAACAAACAAATGACTTTGACAGTCAAGAAACTTCATTACTCATGTGTAATATTTGGTTCAAACTATTTTTATCTTAAATTACATTTAATAAATGTTTTATGGAGAGAATGAGTCTCTGAAAAAGCCCAGTGTTAGTCGCTTTGGTGTACATGGTATCTTTCATCCCAGATGTTATTGTTGAGTATCTGAGACTAGATACTGATGGGGAAGTAAAGAACTGAACTAGTAGGAAATTCCACTTTCCATCCTGCACTATTCTTGTATCTGTTATCTCCAGCTCTACACAGGCCCACATAATTTGAAGCACAAGTGGTATTACATCATTTATGTGTGTGTTTATTTCTTCCATCAATATTCAAACTCATTCCCTTAATGACACTGAAGATATGGTTCTTTGACACTGTTTTCTATAGTTTATTTTTCTCTTGTAATCCTTCAAAATATAGATACCAGGTTCTCCCTGCTGGCACAAAGGGTCGGGCGTCAGCACCGTGAGGCGGTCAGCAGCTACTGCAGCACGAGTTCGATCCCCAGCCAGGGAGGTGATCCACATAGCGCAGCAGACCTCTACTGTCTCACTCGCGTCTCTCCTTAGGAGTGAATTTCAGTCAATCTGCCTGTTCTGCTCCCTACTCTGTCTCTGGTGAATCCTCTCACCCCCAGCATCTCTGGCCTACACCCCAGCTCTGGAATGCATACATAAATAAATATTTAAAAAATAAAATAAATAAATAAAATATAGATACCCACCAATTTTTTTGTCCCCTTTTCTCTAAATCTAAGTATTCCCCCCGGGCAATTTCATCCATGATCAATGACCCTAAGAATTGTGCCTTTAACTTAATCATGTACGCTGAGTTCCACGTGGATATTGTCACCTCAGTCTCTTTGCATCCAAACTGAATTCATTATACTTCCAAAACTATTAATACTTCTTTCCTATATTTCATGTGCATATTAGTCAACTCAAGGTCATAACAAAATAATCATAGATTGAGTTTCTTAAGCAACAGGAATTCATTTTCTGTTCTGGAGGGCAGGAAATCCAAGGTCAAGGTGCAAGCACATTCAGTTTCTGGAGAGAACTACTTTCGATTCATAGTTTCGACCTTCTCCTATGTCCTCCCATGGAAGAGAGAGAGAGGCAGAGAGAGAGCAAGCAAGCTAGTGAGCGAGCACAAGCTCCCTGGCATCTACTCTTACAGGGACACTAATGCTGCCACATCAGGGCTCCATTCTTATGATCTCGTTAACCTTAACTTCTTCCTTATTCCAAATATAGCCAAAGCATGGGTTAGGACTTAGGAATTTGGTGTTATAGCAATGTGAATCAATTATATACACTCATTCACCTAAACCAAGCAATTGAGCCTTAGTAACGTACTGTGCTAATCCCAATCACTGAACAAATATTACCCACTTGCTTCTTCAGGACCTCTTTCATTTATTTGCCCTCAAATTAGATCAGAATATTTTCATGTCTTTCTTACATATTTTTCAATATTGCTTTAGCACTTTTTCTCACCTTCAGGCTTACAGATTTGCTTACCCTCAAGAGGTCTGTACTTCACACTATTCTGACACAACCTTTCTCAAGTGTAAACCTTAAGAAGGTATTTCTCATGGTTTCTCATTGATCTGGCCATTAACTATCTCTCTAGTTCCAACTTTTGCAGAAGATCCCCTGACTTCCTTTACTTCAGGCACATGAATTGTCACAGTGGTCAAGGTATACTGTGATGCCACAGCTCACTGGGCCTTTGTTGATGCTGCTTCTTCTGTCTAGAATATTTCTCTTGCTGTTGATTCCATACACCAGATTTAACTTTTTTAAACTTTTCATTATCCTTCCAGAAAACATGGGTCCCTGTGTACTATTTTTACTATTCACACCAGGGACCCCTATCAAAATACAAAGGATAATATTGTATTGTGTAATAAATGATTTTAAACACCATATTCCCTGCTCTTATACTCAAATTAAGTCAGAGGTCATATATACTTTTACATCCTCTGCATCTAGCTTAGTGTATGACACATCTCATACATATGTGTATACTGAATGAATGCACAAGTAAAAGAACTATCTGGTTTGAATTAATTAAATTCAACAAAAAACATTTCATGGAAGAAAGTAGGGATTTTTACCATGGCATACTTTTCCATCACCATAAAATCCTTTTGGACATGACCTACAATGATAGGAACCAATGGTATTGAGGCACTCTACTTCTGGAAAGCAAGGTCTAGATTCACACTCATCAACATCATCCTGGCAATTTTTGCCTTAAGGAAATATAAGAAAAAGTTAAGTATGTCATGACTGCATAAGATGTAGATATGTAGATAATAATCTTTTATCATTTATTACCATAAAATAGGCGTAAATCTAATGACTGCAATAATGTATACCATAAGAAATTTTAGTGTATAGCTTAGGTTACCATGAAGCAATTGTATCAATTATCAGGCTACCATAAAGCAATAATATTCCTGCTTCTTTGATACCAATGCTTGAATCATTATACCTGTTTGTTTTTGATGTCCAGTGTTAGTAATACATACAACATCTATGGTGTTTTGTACCATGTAAGACAGTATTGATGTAGGTACTTATAGACAGATGGCATATGGTATTGATCAGTACAGTACATTATTATAGATGTATTTTCTTTTATGATTTTCTTAATTAATTTTCATTTCTCTAGCTTACTTCACTGTAAGAATATAGCACATAAGACATATAACATATAAAATATGTGTTGATTCAATGTTTAAATTATTGGTAAGACTTCTGATCAGTAGTAGCTATTAGTAGTTATGCTTGGGGGAGGTCAAAAAATTACATGCAGACAGTTGCCAGATTTTCAACTGAAATTTGCACAAAGAATAACATACGTAGTAATATTACAAGGCACTGTATAAACATAAGGTTTTAGACTTCCCTCAGATAAAATTACATGGGAAGAGAGAATAATTATATCTTTTATCTTATGATAACTGGTTTTTTGACCAAGGAAACAATGTGAGGAATGCCCATGCAAAATTCTACAAAGTTGTAGGTAGGGAAGTGAAAAAAAATAATACAATATTTAACTATAATTTAGGGGATTTTTTTTTTTGGTAGAAAATGTATCCAGAAATTATCTATACTCAATAATATCCTTACAGAGTTACAGAAAGGGAGGGCTGGAAGGTATTTTATAGATAAAAGAATTCAGATAATCTTATTTAACAGATGATAATGAATGGCCTTAGGAACTTAAATCGTTAAATACCAGTCACAAAACTGAAAAGAGGTAAGGCTAAGAATAGGATTTGTTTTTATATTCAAAAGAACAGATTTATTATGAAAAGGGAGAGAAGGAAAAGGACACTTGTGTAGACACAAGCAAGCAGAAAGAGCTGCCCCAAAAGGGACAGGTCTGCAAAAAGAGAGGCCTGCGTGGTCATAGGCCAGCAGCTTTGATGAGAGCTACTTCTGGGAGGTCAGTGAAGAGAAGCCCTGCATGGCACACAGGTCACAGGCAGGCAGGAGGGCTGCTGCCCTGCAGAGGGAGAGAGTTGACAGCAAAGAGCTCCTGCATAGGCACAGGCGGATAGAAGGGCCACAGCTTATGCTCTACAAAAGGAAATGATTGGTGAAAAGAAGCACTTGCATAGTCACAGGTGGGCAGAAGGACTGACACTAAAATAGGATTTAAACCATTGGTCTCAAAATAATTTTCTTTTTCCGCTAAACCCACTGATCTCTACTGATGGAGTTTTGTGTATTTATCTAGTACTCGAGAGGCCATTTTGCCAGTAGTTATTTGATTTGCCCAGATTGTGTGTAGCTAGATTTATCATTCTCATTCTTCCATTAATAATCTACATTTATTTTCCTTCGCAAATATTTAAATAACAATCCTACACCCCACTGTAGAATAATTATAGAGATTATATAAGAGAAAACAATTTCATCCTATTTCTCCTTCCAGCAAAGTAAATTATGCAGTTAGGAAAGATGCTAAACTAAACACAAGGTTCACCTTAAACACACTTATGAAATTTGTAGTTTAAAATCACTTTTAAAATATCTTGTATCTGAAATATTTGGATTAATAAAGAACAACTTACTCTGTAAAAGTGACCAAGTAGTTTTTGAAATGTTAGGTCTACAAGTCAAACAAGGGCTGGTAGGATTTTTATCCCCTTCAATGTAGCAGAATCCATCAATAATGCAAACATTTTCCTAATGAAATTTTTTTAAAGGAAAACACACATATTAAAAAAGGTTACATCTATGGTTAGTATTTGGGGGGGAGGAAACTATACATAGGAAGATAGCAGCACATGTATGGATGATTCCAATGGAAGTATATTTCAATGTTTTGATTAAAACATATTTTTCACATCTCCAGTCATAAATGGATGTTAAAAAAACAAACAAGTTAGGGCCTCCCTGGTAACGCAAGGGATAAGACGCAACCTATGAAGCAATCCGCAGCCATGGCAGCACGATTTCCATTCCTGGCCAGCCAGGGAGCAACCCACATGGTGCAGCAGACCTCGCCTGACTTACCCGGCTGCTCCCCTCAGCAGTGTACTTTGGTCAATCTGACTGTTCTGTTCCCCACTCTGTCTCTGGTGAATCCTCTCAACCCCCACGCCTCTGGCCTGTACCCCAACTCATGTAAGCATAAATAAATAAATCTTTAAAAAATAAAAAAAAACAAGTTATATTCTTTATTTATAAATGTCATTGGAACAATTACTATGGAGGAAATAAGAAAATACATACAGTTGTATCACTGTGCAGAAGAATTACAACATATAGCTTATAAGTATCATGGAAGAAAATCCTTCTTGTTACATTTTTATTTAACTGCTAAATTCACACTGGAAATACTTCCCTTATAAAGAAATGAAAGAGATATTTTCTCTGCACATCGAAAATCACATTAGTTTCAAGCAATCCTTCCCTCCTCTAGGACTGTATAATATCTCGTGAACACAGCAAAACTGCACCTGATCTATGTCATGATGATCCACACATGACAATGGATATCACTACACAACATAGTGGAAAGAGATGCTAACATGCACAGAAATAATGTTAAATTTAGCAATCATTTCTAACCTGCAACGAAGACAAGATTTTTTCAAGATGTATAAGCCTTGCTCATTTTATAAACTCCTATGGAATATTATTGCACAGAATGAGAACAAAATAACCCAAGAAAATAAAACAACTTGAAAAGCAAATTTCAAAAGAGTTTATTGTAGGACATGTAAAAATGGAATATTTAGGAGAAAATAAAAATCAAACAAACTGATACAACCTGATTCCTAATCTCAAGGGAAAAGTAATTTTAAAATTAAAAATAATAATGCTTTTAATTTCATTTACATAAGCATTATTTGACATATTTTGTAAAACCAAATGATGTTAGATCTATGGTATCTGTTAACTGTGTAACTGACGTGAGAGAGCTATTGATAAACTGCACAGGCTGGATATAGTGTAAGAAGGTGCAGACTCAGCCCAGGTATGATATTCTATAATCCCTCAAATGTTTCGATGAGCTTAGTTGCCACAGAAACTCCCTATAGAAGTACTAGGTTTATATATTCTACACTCTATCCAAATACATGTTACTTGCTACAAAGAAGATTAGATAATCATGAGGAAATCTTATTACAAAAATCTTTATTCATATTTAAAACACTGTATAGAGGAATGAAACTTCAATCTGAATTTTTTTTTTATTTTTTTAAAGGAATAAATAACCTTCTACTTCAAAAACTTAAAGATAGAAACCTCTTCCTTGCCATTCCAACAAGAGTTATAGGCAAAATAATAATTTCAATTAAGGAAAACTGAGGTCTTTTGTCTATTATTATTTTTGATATGAAGGTAAAAAAATACATCAATATGCAAATAGCATGGGAAATAAAAAAATGATGTAAATGTGAAAATAAGTGAAAAGATGCATACCTTTATAGTACAAGAGTCCTTTTCATAGGGACCACAAACTTGACACATCCCATCATATATGATCATTATTTTGGGATTACTGAATTTATAACCATCATTAGACACCTGTAAGATGTAGTTCTCTAATAAGATGATTTGTTAAGAATGTAGCTTCATATCATCAAGTTTTAATATGTAAGGGTTTTATTTATAATATGGGAATAATTTTCCTTTACCTTTAACTGCCACTTTGCCATTGGTTTCTCACCCATCAGGTCCATGGTGTCAGACTGCTGAATATCAGTGGGCAGATGACAATCAACAGTTCCACTATTTTGAAAAACAGTGTGGGTATAGACAGTTTCTCCAAGGACCCACTTATTGCCATTATACTGCAGGAATAGTAAGAAAGCAGTTAATCTCTGTTAAATTTTGAAAATATTTTGTTAGTAAATTACATCTAATCAAAATATAAATTTGAATATACATGTCTGGTATAACGGAATATATAAATTATATAAATAAGAAAAAAGTGATAATGTGGGCCTCCCCCATGGCGCAGGGGGTTGAACGCAGTGCTGTGAAGCTGTTTGCAGCCTTGGCAGTGCAAGTTCAATTCCCAGCCGTCCAGAGAGCTACCCACATGACGCAGCAGACCTCTTCTGACTCGCCCGCTGCTCCCTCAGCAGTGTTTTCGGTCTGTCTGCCTGTTCTGCTTCCCGCTCTGTCTCTGGTGAATTCTCTCACCCTCCTGCACCTCGGGCCTGTACCCCGGCTCTTGTATAAGTAAATAAATCTTTTAAAAAAAAATAGAAGACTGCCATTTGGACACAGAGAACAGAAAAGAAGACAGCTTAATTCCCCATGGTTAGAGATATGAAAAGACAGTGATGCGTGAACTCTTTCTACAAGGGATTTTATAGAGCATATGCAGGAGGTTCAAGTCTGCAAAAGCAGAAAAGAGCAGATCATGAAGGGTCTTCATTTCTAAGATAATATATTGGAATTAATCCCATAAATAAGTAATTTAAAATTGAATTCTCTAGAACCCTGGCTGTTTTTCAGAGAAGAAGTGAAGGAAATACTGAGTAGTTGGGTCTCCAGCTAAAAAAACTTGTTTAAAATTACAACTGCAAAAGTTGAAAAGAGCATCTGCAATATGCTATCCTTCAAGTAAAACAGAAGGCATGTTTCTGCTCCTTTGTGCAAAAGAAATAGAGTGAAGGTGAATAAGAAAATAGTGAGAATGGATACCTTAAAGGATGGATTAGGAATGGGATGGAAAGGGGGAAGGGAAAGAAGGTGGTAGAGATGAGAAGTGACATTTTTTTGTTCATACCTTTTATATGGCGCTTAATCTTACAAACAAATATTTTGCATACTTCCCAAATAACTAAAGTCAATAGGCATGCAGAGGAAATTCAAAATTGAATAAAAATATATTAAAATAAACCTAATTATAATAAAGTAAAAATAAAAATCAACAGGCAACTATAAGCCAGAGATATTCTACAGGGGGGAAGGAGAGAGTTGAACCAAAACAGAGGTGGGAAGAGCACAAGGGACTATGGTGATGGTGCACGGGTGAATTGGTGGTGGGAAGTCCACAGGGACTATACCCAAGATGATAAAGCATACATTGTATAAAAATGAAGAATGATGTAAAAAATTAAAATATTTATTTATCAGATGTTTAGAAGAGGTAGGTAGTATGAGAATATATATAACATAACAATATAATTGAAAGGAAATACTTTCTAAGAGAATATAAGCCTATAAAATTCTCTTTTGGAAAATCACTGAATTGTACATTGATGTCATATGCATTATTCTGCAAAGAATAATATGTCTGTTCTTTTGAATGAAATTTAAGTGGCTAACATTTTACATTTATTACGGTTTCTATTGTGTGCCATTCATTCACTGCGATTAAAATATTTAATGGCTTATTTAGAAAGGCTCTAGTTAAAAATTATGAAATAATCAAACTCTTCATTATGACTGATAAGAATACATACAAAAGTTATTACCCTCTTAAATCCTCAATCTCAAAAGCACATCAGACTATCAATTTAGAGAAAAAAGTAGAGCATACTGAAATATGGTTTGCTGCTTTAATTTTGTTTACCCATTTAAGAACTTTCTAAATCCAAAGAGCTCTCCTTAAAATAAAATTCCACTTGAACAAAAAAAAAATCATATCAGTACTCATCAAATATAAGCTATAATTTGATATACTGTGTTCAGACTGAATGATCATGTCTATCTTTTGTGATCTCCAGGGAGAAAAATAATATATTTTTGGATAAAAATTAAATATGAAAAAGGGAAACATAGGGGATAAGCACAACCAACCTTTACATTTTGGTTTGTAAAAGTAAATTGTTCATATTTCTGTATCTTATAATTCATGAAGAGTGTCTTAGAAACGATTATTTCTATTTTTTGTGTTTTTACAATTCAACAAATACAGAAGCTTACATTTTAAGCTTGATAACAAGCTTAAATTTCTTATATGACTAAAACAGTGAACCATACCTCAATAAAAACAATACTTTATAAACAAATAGTTAACAAATAGAAAAGCTTTAAGATTAAGCATCTTAATCATTTTACCATTCAGTTTTCTGTGAATTTGGCAAATTTGGGATTATGTCAGTAACTGATATGCCAAATTAAACCAAGGTAAATTAATCTGAATAACACAGATTAATATAGTTATAATATAGTTTTTCAACACTATAATTAACATACCTTCAGTTCAGTAACTTCACATTTATTTGAAGATGATTTTTTGAAGCCTTGACCAAAAATTCTCACCATCATACAATTATGTTTTCGAATATTACAAAATCCAGCATTCTCAACTTCTATAATTTCAGGAACCTTGTCTTTGGAGAAATTATAACAAGATAGGACATGTTTTCTTTAATTAAAAAAAAAACAACTATTTTTAAGATGAAAAATTAAAGCACATGTAAAGCAGTATTTCAAAATCTACCCTATTTACTCAGTACATTATTTAAACTATTAAATGATAAGAGTAATCTGGTATGAAAAGAAATGTTACCTATCATAAAACCAATGAAAATAGCATTATGGTTACTATCAGTGCCTAAATGTACTGGTTAAATTAATGTTTTATAGTTAACAATAAAGTGTTAACAAATTACCCCTAGAGTGGCCTATTTTATAGGTAGGTAATAGATTAAGGACTTTGTAACAAAATAATATAGTTAGCTATGCAATGTATTAAAATTTCAAACCTCTTAATTTAAGATGTAATTCCAAAATTTATGCATGCTGATATTTACTATTGTTGACATTTAATGTGTTATTGCTATCTTACGTGTTACTCTTATATTAGGTGTACTTCTCAATCATAAGAGAAAAAAATTTCTTCTAGTAGTCAGAGTTAATTGATCTTCATATGGTTCTACCTCTCATCCTGATCTTGGTAAGATCATACATTATCTCTATCAATAAGTTCCAATTGTCAAAATAGATCAATACAGTATGTAAAAGCAATTGAGTCTTTTGTCCAAATACAAAAATCTAAGTAAATATAACTTCACTAACAGTAGGACACGGAATAAGTTATGTGTACTCAGAACCCTAAAAATATTCATGAAAATTAAGAAAAAAAACATGTGTTGGCTTACTCATTCATTGATTCAGCAAACGTCATATATTCAACAAATGTTTACTGAGCAACTTCTAATTTTCTTGGTGTTTTTCTAAGAACTAGGGCAATAGTAATAAATTAGACAAAAGTCTCTGCTTTCATGTAACTCACATTCTAACATGGGAGGACAAAAAATAAAGTGTGTTTTTAAGACTAGGAAGAAAAAGTATATTAGCTATATTAAGAGAGACAAAGTTTATGAGACTGTAAGAAAAGTTCTATTTTGAATGACCATAGTAGTGGTAGGAGAAAATTCATGAGTTATTGGATTAGTGGGTAATAGACTCAAATGGACTTTAAAAAATTTCTTTCACATGTATTAAGACAAACAAATGAGTGAAACAAGAAGATGTAGTACATATATACAGTGGAATATTACTCAGCAATCAAAAACTCATGCCATATGCAGCAACATGAATGCAGCTGGAAAGAGTAGGCTAAATGAAATAAGCCAGAAGGAGGAACATAAATATTGGATGGTTTAACTTCTATGTGGAATGCAGAAAAAACAAACAAGAGATCAGACAAACTTTAATATCAAATTTTGAAAGTTGACTGTAAGATTTGAAGCATCCATGAGGGGAGGGAGAGGAGGATGTAAAGGGAATGAGGTGAGAAAAGGGGGTCAGGGAGAGCACAATGGACTATGGGGGAGGACTATGGGTGCTTTGGTGGTGAGTGAGCCATGGAGACCACACCTGAGGCAGAAATCTTATATTGTCAAAAAATTAATAAGGATGTGAAACAATGGTACTTCATTAAAAAAGATGCAAAATAGGGCCTCCCTGGTGGCATGGCAGGTTGAGCACAGGGCTGTAAGGCTGTCCTCAGCCTCTGTAGCACAGGTTTAATTCCTGGCTGGCCAGGAGCTGCCCACATGGTGCAGCAGACCTCTCTTGTCTCGCCCGCTGCTCCCCTCAGCAGTGTATTTCAGTCAGTCTGCCTGTTCTGTTCCCCACTCTGTCTCTGGTGAATTCTCTCACCATCCCATCCCTCTGGTCTGTACTCCAGTTCTTGTATTAAAAAAAAAAAGATGCGGGCCTCCCCGGTGGCGCAGCGGTTGAGCGCTGGGTTGCGAAGCTGCCCGCGGCCTCTGCGGCGCCGGTTCGATCCCCGGCTGCTCCCCAGCCACCGGAGGAGAATCCCACATGGTGCGCAGACCTCTCCTGCCACCCGCTGCTCCCTTCAGCAGTGTACTTCAGTCCTTCTGCCTGCTCTGCTCCCCACTCTGGCTCTGGTGAATTCTCTCACCCTCCCGCGCTTCTGACTGTACCCAGTGCATGTATAAACAAAACAAACAAACAAATATAATAAATAAATAAAAACATGCCTCTAAAAAAAAAAAAAAAAAAAAAAAAAGATGCAAAATAGTTTGTACCATGTAGATGGATTAGAGAAAACATTTAAGCAAATTAATGTAATTGACAAAATATTATACAGTGCTTCAAAATACTAAAACTAAGTTCTAGTCAAACATTCATTTTCTTCAAGCAGATAGATGAGTGAGTTGTGTGCAGAAGCTCTGAGGTCAAGAGAACTGGGTATTATTAAGGAACAGCACAGAGAGCAGCGTCGGTGACATGGAATGAGTGAGAGAGGTAAAGTAGCAGGGCATGAGATTCCTAAATGTACCAGAACACACTGTGTCTTATGGGATATTATAAGATACTCAGTTTTAACTCTGAAAAAGATGAGACACTTTTGGAATATTATTAATGTATTAATATAACCTTTTCCCCATTACATAATCAGACTAAACCTTATTTTATCAGGTAAGAAAAACAGATAAAAAAGAAGAAAGATAATTCATTATCAAATAACATGTACAACATCAACGTTGGAGGATATTTACTTACCATGCGAATTACTGCAGTCATAGGAACTAAAGCCTGGGGAACACAAGCAGCCCCATTCCATACACTGCCCATTGCCGCTACATAAATTGGGGCATTTTAGTTCCGAGAGAATGTCTTCAATCGACTCACCATATTCTTCTGTGTTGTATATTCCCTCTTCCAACATCCTCTTTTCACATTCATTTTCTAAAAGTGCCAAGCCTGCTTCTGCCCAGCTAAGATCATCTTTTAAGAGAACATCCTTAACACACATATCTATGACACTGTCTAGTCTCTTGCCAAGAAAAATGAGACAGTGCCTTCCGATGCTGGAGTTGGCTAGAGTCTGCTGACACAGGACCCAGGTGCTGTGCTCGCTGAGGCCAGAGGGTGTGGGCCACGTCAGGGCAAACTCTTGGTGGGCATCCTCAATATGATCTTCAGGGAAGAAATAAGTAAACTCTTCTAGGTCACTTTTGATGAGACTTGGGAAAGCAAACAGTGGAAGAAACTCATAAAAGTTTCGCCGTTTCCTTCTGTTTTGTCGATCCCACCTCTTCTTTTGACTGTGGCTGTCTGTCATATGTCTCCCATCATCCAAGGTTTTTGGTCCATCTTGATTTTCATTGTGAGGACGTTTTTGCAAATATAAGTCCAGTTTGGTTTGGTCTACATGCTTATTTTCCTGAGGAACAATTTTCAAGTTGTTTTCTTCTTGTGAGATATACTCGTTTATCCCTCTAAAAAGAGCATCTGAATATATATATTCAGAGGTGACATCTAGATCTGGTATTAAGGAAAAGAATTTGACATGTCTGAGGTCTTTGCAGGCTGAAATAACTGCTGATTGAGAAACACTGCTTAGATGATTTAGAGATGGATACAATGAAGTAGTGTCCAGTGAGCAGCTATAATAAGAGTGTTTTTCAGGTGATGGCAGAGAAACTGGCATTGTGTCAAACATACTTTTTCCTGGTAAAATCCTTCCAGAAGGAAAACAGAACAGTCACTAAGACAAGAACATTCATCCCACTAATGTGTGGCAAAACAAAGCAAAATAACCCCCATCACCAATTTTAAAATTTTAACTTTAACGTTAATATAAACATGAATGAAAAATTACTTTCATACCTCCATTCATTTATAAAGGCATTACAGTTATTAAAAGTTTTATCAATTTTGATCCCATTTTTATCATGGAAATCATTTTCTGGGTTTTCATCAAAAGTGCCACAAAGTCCCAAAGTGTTTCTGTAATCCAAGGTAGGAGCTCTGATTGTTAAACTCATACCCCATTCACTCATATCGGCACGCACAAATGCTCCAGAAGAAAACCAGATCTGAAATAGAGAAACAAAGATGTTGAAACATTATTCAATACACATTAGGGGGAAACGTTAATATTTAAGATATTAACAAACCTATTTATTCCCTTAATATGAAAAAGAATTAATTACTAGGTTTCTTTAGACTACAAATTTCCTTTTTTTAAATTTAATTTCTTTTTTTTTTAAGATTTATTTATTTATACAAGCACTGGGTACAGTCAGAAGAGCGGGAGGATGAGAGAATTCACCAGAGCCAGAGCAGGGAATAGAACAGGCAGACTGACAAAATACACTGCTGAGGGGAGCAGCGGGCACAGCAGGAGAGATCTGTCATGCCATGTGGGACCCTCGCTGGGGGCCAGGGATCAAACCAGCGCTGCAAAGGCTGTGGGCAGCTTCGCAGCCCAGCGCTCAACCGCTGAGCCACCAGGGGAGGCCCTACAAATTTCCTCGTAATGATGGATGTCAAAATGGGTTTTTTCATTTTGCTAACTCAAAATTTGATCTCTATATTGATCTTCTTATTGAGATATTTTGTTCAAATTTCTTTCCTAAAATAATTTAAAAGGCAGATACTTTGTATGATTCAAACAGCTATATATATATATATATATATATATATATATATATATATATATATATATATCTTGTGGTTAATCAAGTAATACCTCTGATAATAATTATTTAATAATTACTTAAGAACTGGACTGTGGATTAATTAATGTACATAGAAAAATGAAATTCCAGAGCAGTACATGTTCCTGCAGCTAATCAGCATTCTCTTGCTGCCAGTAGGCAAACAGAATCAGAAGCCAAATTATAACCGAAATGTTGCTTTGGGAACTGGAATGAGAACAAAGAGAGTTTGTTGAATTATCACTATAGCTTGTGCCATCTAATTATGATCCCCCTTACTTCATTATAGGGGAGCATCTCCTCGTCCAGACCAGAACGTGGATGTGTTGGTTGAGGAACACTTTTCTAAAAATCACTGAGGACATACCATCATTGTTCCTCTGACTCCCCAACCTCCTTTTAATTTTTCAAAATTATCAATAGCCCTTTATATAATGGTATGAGTCCATTACAAAAATAATTGCTTTAAAAACAAACAAACCTTATATTTCTTTTCAATCTGAGGTGGAAAACATTAAGATATTAGTATGAATTATTCAAAAACTTCTCCTATGTTTCATTAATGTATTTCCCTGTCAATAAATATATATCTACTACCAGATTTTTGAGACAACAAAGTGTTGTAATGTATGACATTTGGTTAAACCCTTTTATTGGTCACTGATTAATGACAATTTTTCCCTCTTAGAAGGATAGATGAAATGGCATCATTGGGGCTACACATATCCATAATTATATTGTCATGACAAATTTTCAAAAGGAAAGTTCTAGACAAAATGACATGAATAGGGCCTCCCTGGTGGCACAGCAGGTTGAGCACGGCGCTGTGAGGCTGTCCGCAGCCCGTCAGTGCAGCTTTGATTCCTGGCCAGCCAGGGAGATACCCACATGGCCCAGCAGACCTCTCCTGTCTGCCCTTCAGCAGACTGTTCTACTCAGCAGTGTTTTCGGTCCATCTGCCTGTTCTGCTCCCCACTCTGTCTGTGGTGAATTCTCTCACCTTCCCATGCCTCTGACCTATACCCCAGTTCTTGTATAAATAAATCTTTATAGGCCCTCCCTGGTGGCGCAGGTGGTTGAGCGCCGTACTATGAAGCTGTCTGCAGCCTCTGCAGGGCTTGTTAGATCCGGGCAGTCCGGCGAGAATCCCACATGGCGAAGTACACCTCTCCTGTCTCGCCCGCTGCTCCCCTCAGCAGTGTATTTCATCAGTCTGCCTGTTCTGCTCCCCACTCAGTCTTTGGTGAATCCTCTCAACCTCCCATGCATCTGGCCTATACCCCGGTTCTTGTATAAAAAAATAAATCTTAAAAAAAAAAAAAGAAAGAAAGAGAAAGAGGCTACATTTAAAAATATGTAAATAAATCCTTATTAAAAAAAAAAAAAAAAAAAAAAAAACAGGGCTTCCCCTGGTGGCACAGGCGACTGAGTGCCGCACCGTGAAGCTGCCCGCAGCCTCTGCAGCACCGGTTTGATCCCAGCTGGCCAGCGAGGGTCCCACATGGCGCGGCAGACCTCTCCTGTCTCACCAGCTCCTCTCCTTAGGAGTATATTTCAGTCAATCTGCCTGTTCTGTTCTCCACTCTGTCTCAGGTGAATCCTCTCATCCTCCTGTGCATCTGGCTTATACCCCGGTTCTTGTGTAAATAAATAAATAAATCTTAAAAAAAAAAAAAAAGAGGACCTCCCTGGTGGCGCAACGGTGTTAAGCACCACACTGTGAAGCAATCCCCAGCCTCTGCAGCACGAGTTCGATCCCTGGCCGGCCAGGAAGCAACCCACATGGTGCAGCTGACCTCTCCTTACTCACTCACTGCTCCCCTCAGCAGTGTACTTTGGTCAATCTGCCTGTTCTGTTCCCCACTCTTTCTCTGGTGAATCTTCTCACCTCCCCAATCTCTGGCCTATACCCCAGCTCGTGTATGCATAAATAAATAAATCTTTAAAAAAAAGATAGCCCCTTATTTCATAGACATGAAAAAAGTTCAGACTTTAATCAAAAATCTTTTATGAAAAGGAAATATATTTTAATTGTAAGGAAATATACATACTGTGATTTTTCTTCCTAGGTAAGATTCACTTATCTTGATATTGCTGGTTACATCTTGTCTCTTTACAAATAAATATGGCTGTGATTCATGTAGCTGACCACCGCACATATCAAAAGTAACTACATCACCTTCTTCTTTGGCAACAAACCCGCAGTTACAGGACACAGGATGGTGTAGACTTCCACAGTCCCATTGACGTACATGGACTTCAAAATCACGTGATGTGCTCTTATAAAGCACAAATGTTCCAGTCTTGAAATTATCATATACCCTATCATTAACAAAAGTCAGTTGTATTAAGAGTTGATATAAAATATCACAATAGTATAAAACAAAAGCGATATTAAATTTGTGCATAAGCATCTATTATACTTTGATACAAGAATGAAAACCTAAATTTTTAATAGTTTTATATATTGTGAATCTTTATTTAATACTGAATAAAACAAAGCAATAAACACCTAAATCTCCCACATGACTCTTCTGTTTCAACATTTCAGTCAATCCCTACTTCTAGCCTTCAGTTTCCTCTCCTGCTTTAATTTCCTTTAGCATCTTTCTTCCTCAGACACACTATATATTTTATTTATTGTATATATAGCTCTTCAATTATTAAAAGGTAAGCTCCATGGGGATAGGATGGGGTGTTTGTCTGCCTTGTTCACTGCCATCCCTCTTTCTAGAGGACTTTCCCACTAAAACTTCTGAAATTTTCACTATAACCATAAAGGATTCTTGTTTGTAGAATTAGTTCCTACAACTATTTAATATTTGTCTAAACCTTTGGAGTATCATTTGCTAGTGGAGAGGTTCTACATCATTCTCTCATTTTGAATAATTGCATTGACAATAATCACAATTTTTTTAAGTATAAACTACTTTCCATCATAAAGAAAATTTTAACTCAACAAATGAAGTGTTCTTCTCATTTTTTAATGACATTTAAGGATAATGAATTCTACCCAGAACAATATAACTAAGTTAATTTCTTCTCTGCAGATAATAATAGCAAGATAGTTTGGATTACTTTTTGCTCATTTTGCCTTTTTTACTTCAAATTCCAGAGGTAAATATCCAGGTATTCAAGATGGCTACAATTGTAAATCCCTTCAGTATCTTTGCCATGAATTAGAAGTGATTTGTTCTTTTATTAATTCTAATGTGTAAGTTTACTCATGTTGACTGAACTTTAAAGAGCATTTCAGTATCATGTAGAAAAGCAATATGCTTATTACCTCTTTATAGCAAATAATTTAATCATTATTAATAACAAGCAAATGGTCAAATTAAAATGAGTTTGGATTTGTAGCAATCTATTTTTTACAAATTGAGCCTCAGAACTAGTCTGTATTTTTTCTTAGAATTAAATTGTTAAAACAAACATTGCACACAAGTAAAACACTATTTTAAACAAGTCATTGACATTCACACATGCCTTCCTGTCTTACCTTTAGGTGAACAGAACTAAGAAATAATAAAATAGTATGATGTTTACAATAAAACAACAATAAAATCCAAAAAAAAAAAAAAAAAACTACTAAACGAAAAAAATTTCAGGAAGTTACCTGCCATCAAATGTAATTATATGTGGGTCAGTAAATGAGTAGCAGTAAGCAGTGGGCACATCCTTCACTCTGATCTTGAAAGAAAAGATATTTTCAGTAAATAGTATCATTAATTTTTATTTAATGATACATAATCATTTGCTTAGCAATCTCAACGAATTTACAATTAGTGATTATTTCGATCTTAGTCATTAAAATTGAATCAATTAAAGTCCAATATAACTTATTAAAATAACTTTAACATTGCCAGGCATAGTGAGAAACATCTTTTTTAGTGAATCAGTTTTAAATATATTTTTGGTATTTGTCAACCTGGATGCTGTCTGGAATGTAGCTGTTCCACAGGAAATCCTCATTAACTATAGGTTCCACTACAATGCTTGTAACTCTGTCTCCATCTTGAGAAAAGTCTGCTACAGCTGTGTAGTGTACAAAAGCAAGGCTACAGGTTCCATTAGCACAGGATGATGTTGGGCGAAGATCCACATGACATGAGGACAGTGCCAAATTTAAGCCCAGTTGTTGTTTACCTATTTTAATGAAACACATTGAAAATTTTACCAAGAATTTTAGTATGGAATACTAAATCAAGAGATTATTGTTATTTTCTTTAAATATGACTGTAATTTTTCTCTGAATAAAACCAAAGCTCTTCGTCTATACCTGATCTTTACAAATAATCAATGCGCTTCAATACATGTACACAATACATGTGTACATATATACTACATTTTCAATAAGGTTATAAATCCATATATAGCTAGGTAAAATTTCAAAGCAATATATACAATTTCTCTTTTTCCCTATAAAAGAAACATAATTTGAGATATTTAAAAGAAACATAATTTCCCTAGCACTAAGAAACATAATTTGCTTTCTTTTCTGCTTCTTTTCACCTTTCAAACATCCCAATATGTTCAGAATCTCAGGATTTTCCTTTGCGTATGGAACAAGTAACAAGGAAAAATACATTTGGAGAGAAAATGCCATGACAAGAGAAGGAGTAATTCCAGAAATTTATATGACTAAACAAAAAGAATAGATCCCTCCAAAAACTGGCAATAGAGGAATTTTGCTCTGACATCCATTCCAGCATCTAAGAAACAAGGAGGAAAGAATGAAGTCATTAAAAAATTGCTATTGGGCCTCCCTCGTGGTGTAGGCGGTTGAGCGCTGCTTTGTGAAGCTGTCCGCAGCCTCTGCAGCGCCAGTTCGATCCCAGCCGGCAGACGAGAATCCCACCTGGCACATCAGATCTCTCCTGTCTCGTCCTCTGCTCCCCTCAGCAGTGTATTTCTTCAGTCTGCCTGTTCTGTTCCCCACTCTGTCTCTGGTGAATCCTCTCACCCTCCCACGCATCTGGCCTGTACCCCGGTTCTTGTATAAATATATAAATTTTTAAAAATGCGATCATCTTTTCTTTCACATGTCATTGTCAGGTATAAAATTATAGTAGTCATTTATAAGTACAATGCAATACTCAAAATTCCTGAAAAAATGTTTTTTCTAAAAAAACCTTTCTAAAAGGTTTTTTTCTAAAAACACCTTACCCATACACATACAAAATAAAAATTTCCAAACTTTAACCATCTACGTAAGGTGAATATGGAACATATCAGACTTAGATACAGCCCCTCAGTCACTTCCCCTGGTGTATGGTATGAGGACCCAGTATTGCTCTCTAAGTTGGTGAAAAGCACCACTTAGTCTTTGCAGAAACATACTAGGAGCAAGACACCACCTTATTCTCTATGAAAGTAGAAATGTGATGGAAGTATACTTAAAGATGATGAGGAATCTCTGGAATGAAGTCCAAGAAATCTCCAGGAAAACAAAAAGGGAAATCATTTTAACTGACAATGAATCAAAATATGAAAACCTCTCAAATGTAACAATACATTTAGTTGTTTTTTATATTATCATAGCAATGCTTGACTTATTGATAGAATTGAGAATATTCAAATAAAACATTGATTTGCCATTGAACATTATCTTTGCCACACACAATTTTGGAAAATATCAAAAACATCATCCCTTCCTTTTGTCCCCCATAAACTATAGTGAAATTTGCTTTTCAGAAGTGGCTTGAAATAGAATTCTATCCAACATTCTAGAAGAAAAAGTTTAATTTCATCTTTCTGGGCTGCATTTCAAAAGTGTTTTTTATGATGCTCCTGAAATCTAAGAGCTTAGTATCGTCTAAGCTATTTTATGTCAAGTATTTTGGGATAGGTTCTCTTTTTTTTTTTTCTTGAAAGATTTATTTATTTATGCATACAAGAGCTGGGACACAGGCCAGAGGTGCGGGGGGGTGAGAGGATCCACCAGAGACAGAGTGAGGAACAGAACAGGCAGACTGACTGAAATACACTGCTGAGGGGAGCAGTGGGCGAGACAGGAGAGGTCTGCCTCACCATGTGAGTAGATCCCTGTCCGGCCCAGGGATCGAACTTGTGCTGCAGTGGCTGTGGATTGCTTCATAGTGCTGTGCTCAACCCCTTGCACCACCAGGGAGGTCTGGGATAGGTTCTTTTCAGCCCTCTTTATATCTCCATATCCATCTTTTTTCCTGGGTATGTCATTCCCAAGAAACCCTCTCTCCTTGCATTTTCTCATTTGTTTCTGTGATTTATTTAGGTAATGTAATGTTTACATTACATTACATAATGTGTTTACATAATGTGTTTACATTACATAATACATAATGTGTTTACATTACATTTTTTTTGGTCCTATCATGAAAAGTATGGGAACAAAACTACAATCTCTCTTAATGTTATAATTTATGTAGCTCTTACTTTTGGCTCCTACATCAGAGGTTTTTGGGAGTGGAAATGAACCAAATCAACCCAATGGCTGCTATAACTGGTTTGTCCTCTCATATTTTATCTTGTTCTGAAGGAGAATTTCTGCTCTCTCTATGGTGGAGAGTGACATGTATGCTACATGCAATAGTGTAATGTGAAATGCATAAAATTAATAATTTAAATAGAAGAATTTTAAAACAAGATATTGCTCATAAGTTTCTATTAGGGAGAGAACTGCAAAGAATGCATTATTAGATCCATGTTGCATATATCTGAACATTTAGCATACCTTAAAATGTCTTATGAGGCATAATCTAGAAAATCTTAAGCAGTTTGTCCCTCAGTCTCTAAAAACAAGGCAAAGAGGACAGTAGGTAGGAAGATGAAGAAAAGAGGAGGGAAATAAAAGAGGAAGAAGAGGAGAAAAATGATGATGATGAGGAGACTGTGCATCATTGTTTTTTAACTTATGCCTTGATTCCAGGAGGGTAAATGTGTATTACAATATCAAATGCCTTGGCAATTTTAAATTTTTCTCAGCATTATTAGTATGCTTGAGCTATAATTTGATGTGAACAAGCAACATAATCATGACCTCTTGACCTCCCCTAGAAGAAAAAAGACCATTAGTTAGTATTTGAAATCTAATAATAAAATCAATACCTTGATCAACAGTTTTCAGTTTTAATGAGATTTTGCATTCTTGATCAAGTGTACTGAATTCAGAACAATCAATAGGAATTGTGCTCTCTATTTTCAACTGGTATTCTCTCCCATCTTCTGATATAGTGCTCAATTCAGGTTGCAACTGATAAAAAAATATGCAAAGCAGTCATGGAAAAATAGAGTTTACTTCTGAGATATAATAATTTTGAAAGGGTATTTTACTCAACAGCTCATATTTTGCTAAATGACCTGTGTTATTAACAAGCACTGGAACTTTTGTTTTTTGGTTTTTATTTCTTAAGTATCACCACATCCCACTCACCACCAGAGCACCCATACACCTTTGTCATATGAAGATCTATTTGCTCAAAGTCCAACTGGAATACCAAATTAAAATTGTTTAATTTCTCACATGCAAAAATTATATTTGTTATTAATCAGTTTATTTATTTTTAATTGAGGTTACATTGGGGTATCCCCTTCAGGTAGTGCCAACACAGTACATCCACAACCAACTCACCCATACTCCACCACCATAGACTATTATGTGTCTGCTTCCCTCCCCCATTCTCTCTCTCCCTCCTGTCTAAAGTTCTGTAGTCAAAAGGGCTAATTTTTTAGCTTGTCTTTATCTGACTGTTAATTTAGTTACTTTATATTCCACATATTAATGACACCATCCAGTACTCCTTCTGGCTTATTTCACTTTGCATTATTCATTCAAGCACCATCCATGTTGCTACAAATGGCATAAATTTATCTTTTTTGATTGTTGAATAATATTCCATCCTGTATATGTACAACTTCTTGATCCACGCATCTGTTCTGGGGCATCTAGGTTTTTTCCATAGTTTAGCTATAGAAAAGAGTGCAGCACTGGAACATTTGAGTCAAACAGTATCAAACTCTTGAAAACATCAGCAAAGTGCAGAAGATTATATGGAGCAGTTGTACTGCTCTGAGTTCAGGTACAATTTGTTTCTCTAGCACATGTTAGGCAGTCTATTTAAAGCCTACCTTAGTAATTCTGGTTCTGTATTGGGTACAGAGACTGGAGGAAACAGAAAAATTGCTAGATTTTTCCATTTGTTTGCTAACGTTTTCTGAAACACTAATGCTTAGTGTTAGGGATTAATATCACCAATGTCAATTAGAAATCTCAGTATTTTTCAATGCATAAATCAAAATATTACTGTCACTTGAAAGACCTTCAGCTTATTTCTCAGTCACTGTTTCCCACAGTTGGATTTTCTGAGTACTCCCTGGGACTATTACTATCCCAGTTTGCAGTCCAATTATTTTTTGAGGTATGAAGTTTATACACAGTTCTTTGCTAAATCTCAAAACAGATGTTTCGAATAGTCTCCCTGGTTAGCTTACTCAGAACATAACATGGGCTGACCACTGGCCCAGATGTTGTCTGCTGATTCCTTACTAATACAGAGTCAAAGATTTTGTGTTCCCAAAATCTGAGCTCTGTTTCATGTTCTACTGTTCTTATGCTTATGCTATCCTGTCAACATATTCACTCTTCTCATCCAGAAACAAGTTTTGTAGTGTTCTTGAGTTCTATTATCACAATCTATCAATTCCTCCATCTCATTCTTTAACTAGAAATGAGTCTAGATCAAATTCTAGTCCCATGGCTGAAACCTCAGAGGATACACAGTGCTTGCCTGCCTAGACCTCTGGATACTGTCCGCATGCCTTTCCCCACTTCTGGATTCCCTGTCACCTCTACTCATATTCTAAATATGAGCTAGATAGCTCATCAGTTCTTGGACTTCAAGGCCACCAGCAGTTACCATAGGTATTGTCTTGCTTAGTTAGCTTAATCTTTGCAGTCCATAAAGTCCAGGTGTTAATCAAGAGGTTCTATTACTTTAGTGGGCACTTGAGTTAGACAGCTTCCAAAATGTCTAACCAAATATTGACATATGTTTATTTATACAATGGAATGAATTATGGGAATATAACTTGTGCTTTGTAAGTATATGAGCTATTTCTGAAAATAAAATCCAAATATTTTCCAACCTTAACTTAGTTCATTAAAAAGGGTCTTCAAACTTTGTTGCGCATTACTTATTAGGGTTACTTTTCAAAAACACAGACTTGGGTTTTAGCATTTAGATGATGCCCTGGAACCAACACCCACATATCAGATTTTGAAAAACACAGTTCCAGATTAATAATCTTTTGACCAAGGCCCACCGTTACATACCTTAATGCCTGCAAAAAATTCTTGACTTTCAATAGCTATACTGTGTATGTATGTTTTCTCTAAGAAAAACATGGAAGCACTACAGAATATCTGTGAACACAATTAATAAATTATCATTTAACAAAGCAGTTACACAGGAAATATATATATTTAAGTACTTAATTTTAATTTTTGATACACAGTACATAAGAAATAACAAAAACTAATTTAAAAAAGTTGCTAGAAATATGAGAAAAAATTCATCATTATATACTATTTATTCAAATCTCACCATAAAGTATTATAGACTTTAAATTTCTGATGTATTTAAGATATAAGACAATAAGTAATATCCCTGAAAAAAAAAAAACATTGCTCCTAGAATAAAAGTATATCATTTTTAGATCAGAAAGAGACAAAAAGTGATACAGATTAGTGATAATAATCAATACACTGCTAAAAGCAAAACCCCATATTTAAGTCACTAAGATTACTGACATCTGATTATCACTGGGGTTGGCACAATTGCCAAGGAAGAAATAAAGAGAAAATGTCAGTGCTTTATATTATGGTGACAGAAACTATTTATAGGATATGATAAATCTATTTTTGAAAATAAGTACTTTTATAAAAAGAAAAAAAAATACGTCTTTTGAACATACCCTATCTCCAAGTCTGAGATTTATACCATCCAGTTCTAAAAGAGAGAATGTCTGAACTGTGGTCTCTTGCTTCACCTCCTGTTTGATTTCTTGAGAAGAAAGTCTATACCAGTTTATGAGAAATCCCACTGAATTGTTTGTAGGCGAAACATCAAAAGCACACCTACAGAAAACCCTGGATTCAATCAACTCCACCACAATCTCTGGCCTTCTTGGAGGTGGTGGTGGTAATGAGGCAGACGGCTGACCTGGTGGGACAAAAATGTATAATTTATATTTGGGCATCTGAAAAAATGGAGACTGGCTTAAAAGGAAAGCTCATAAAGACTGCAATGCAGGGATTTATATTAAGGAAAAATAAAATACACTTAGAAAAATAATTATCCTGTAATGTTCTTATTTTGATTATAATCCTACAAATATTGATAGCAAAGAAATTTATCACCTCAAACTTATATTAATGCACATTGAATATATCTACCCTTGAAAAGTCTGGCTCTTGAAAGTAAAAGTAAGTTACTTTCATTTAAGTAAAGTTACCGTTTCAAAAAGATGTAACAAATAAGGTTAAGGTTTTGTAAATTATAAAATCTATTTATAAAAAAATAACGACTACAATGTAAAATCACATGATATCATTTTACTCTTATAATTTTACTCTTAACCCACCATTACTCCAGTTTAAAAGAGTTGTTCATCACAGGAGTGTCAACACTGTCTTAGGCAAGTGTTATTGTTAACAACAGTCTTATTCTCTTCATTTTTCTGAGGTTGAAAATGTGTGAAAATTTCTTTAAGATCTCAAAAAGGTTTTATCATTTTTCACTTGGGGCATTTGCAAAATTTAATATGGATATCTAAAATGTTTCTTAATGAGTTTTTGATTTCTTTTTTTCTGTTTTTGTTTTTTCTAAAGATGTATTTATTTATGCATAAAAGAGCTGGGTACAGGCCAGCGGTGTGGGGGGTGAGAGACTTCACCGGAGAGTGGGGAATAGACGAGGCAGACTGACTGAAATACAATGCTGAAGGGAGCAGCAAGTGAGACAGGAGAGGTCTGCTGCACCATGTGGATCACCTCCCTGGCTGGGGATCGAACTAGTGCTGCAGTGGCTGCGGAGAGCTTCATAGGTTGTGTCTTAACCCCCTGCGCCACCAGGGAGGCCCTCTTTTTTTCTGTTTTTAAAAGAGAAAAAAATCTGAGTAATTTCTAAAATTTAAAATTGTTAATTTTAAATGTACAAATATATTTTCTAGACCATACATGGTAATGTTATGATAAAATTGTGCCGTTTTCATACTGTTGTGCAACATGGGGAAAATTCTAAGACCTTAACCTAATGTATAGCGAAAAAATTAAATACTTTTGGATATCTTAAAGTTTTATTTTGTTAAATATCAGAATACAAAATCCTAATAGTAACTGAATTGCTCTCAGTTTAGTCTAAATAATAAACATTTTGCTAAACATTTTAAACATTAGGCCAAATCATCGTATTCAGATTTGTAGGAAACATATTTAGAGTATGTTTAAGCATGTAATGATTTTTTTCAATTATATATATCTGAGTAAAAATTTCCTCTTAAGTAAACTAGGGGGAAACATTGACTTTATTTCCAAAAAAGTGAAAAACTATCTATGGAAATTATTCTTTGAATTAAGGGGTGACACATAAATGAAACGAAAATAATTCATGAAAATTACTATTTTGACTTTATGTTTTAAATAGCATCAACTATCTGTGTGAGCTGATTATTGCTCAGACAATGTATATAAAAAAAATCTGTTAAAATTTTTTGACGGCCATAAATGACAATTATGATCGCTTTGTCAATTCTACTAGCATACACTAGATATGTTAACACATTATTTTATCATGAAGCCTTTTATCTGTTAACTACTTCAACTCAAAATTTTCAATTAGTGCTACTTCCCCAAATTGTGTAAGATTTTGCATAGCAATTTTTCCAACTAATTGCATAAATGTTCTGAACAACATAACAAGCAACATAAAATTATTGCTTATTCAAGGGAGGAAAGTGGTTTTACCCTATGTATCAGATAAAGAAAATTCAATCCTATTATGCAGAACAGCCAAGCAATTACACATATGGTTTATGTTACTATTATTAGTATATTATTCTATTCTCCTGAGAACTAGAGTCACAGGGTCTAATTATACTAAGATTTTCAGATAAGAAAATTGCTTATTTAAGGACATGAGCGAAGGGGGTTAGACAATATGTTTGCAACTGGAATAGTATATAGAAAAGCCACTCAGAGCAATTTATTTTTAGGATCATTTTAATACTTTTAAAGACAAAATATATTGCTTTTCAAACCTCTTATCTGAATATTATATGATCTATCCTGACTTGTTTTATATCTTTATGGCTAATTTCACAATTAAAAAGCCTTTATTAATTCTATTATTTGTTTGTATGTCAACAATCTCTCTTCATTGAGAATTTCCACATTTGGCTGATAGGACCCACAAAAAAAGGCTAATGTTTCAATAAATAATTTTAATTTCTTCCCATCCTTTAGATAGATATCATTAATCTTATTAGATAATCTTTTTAGAGTGATTTTTAATGGAATATTATAGAAGGGGATTTCTGGTGGCACAAGGGGTTTAGCACTATGAAGCAATCCGCAGCCTCTGCAGCACGAGTTCAATTCCTGGCCTGCCAGGGAGAAACCCACATGGCGCAGCAGACCTCTTCTGTCTCGCCCACTGCTCCCCTCAGCAGTGCACTTAGGTCAATCTGCCTGTTCTGTTCCCCGCTTAGTCTCTGGTGAATCCTCTCACCCCCAGCATCTCTGGCCTATACCCCCTATGGCCTATACCCCCTAAAGCCTATACCCCCTAAGAGCCTATGGCTCTTGCACGCATAAATAAATAAATCTTTAAAAAAAAAAAGAGTGAGGGCCTCCCCGGTGGCGCAGTGGTTGAGAGCTGAGTTGCGAAGCTGCCCCAGCCTCTGCAGTGCCTGTTCGATCCCCGGCTGCTCCCCGGCCATCAGAGGAGGGTCCCACATGGCGCGCAGACCTCTCCTGCCGCCCGCTGCTCCCCTCAGCAGTGTACTTCGGTCCTTCTGCCTGCTCTGCTACCCGCCCTGGCTCTGGTGAATTCTCTCACCCTCTCGCGCTTCTGACTGTACCCAGTGCTTGTATAAATAAATAAATAAATAAATCTTTAAAAAAGAAAAAAGAGTGAACATTACAAATTGAACAAAAGAGAAAAATTGTGATCCCCATTAATACTTTTGGTCTCAGCAGCACTCCCTTCTGCCCACCTGTGACTATGCAGGTGCTTCTTTCACCAACTCTCTCCTCTGTAGGGCAGTGGCTTCCTGCCTGCATGTGACCTATATCATGCCAGGACTTCTCTTCACTGACCTCCCTCAGCCCAGGCTGCTATCCTCAAGGTCGCCGCCTGCAACCGTGCAGGCCTCTCTCTGCAAACCTGTCCCTTTGGGGCAGCTCTTCCTGCCCGCTTGTCTCTATGCAAGTGTACTTTACTTTTCTGTCCCTCTCCTAATAAACCTGTTCTTTAAATACAAAAAATAAAATAATAAATAAATAAATAAATAAATAAATATTTTTGGTCTCTATCTTTCAAGACTCAATTTGGTATAAATACAATCATTTGTAGAAGACAAAAATGAGAATGCATTAAATAATCTGATTTCTTAGCTACAATACACCATAAATATCTACTAATATCAAAGAATGTGTATGCCTGTATCCTGTATTCTAATATCGTTTAGAGTATTTTATTATTATTTTATTTTACTATCTCAAAAATATTGAGTCAATTAGCAGTTATTAGATATTTTCCATTTATTTTTCAAATTATTAGAAAAATGCTGATAAATATTATACGTGCACACTTCTTAATTTTTCTAAGCTATATTTTTTAAGCTTTACTTTTCTAAGCTATATTTATTAATTGCTAGAACAAATATATGTGGCTTTTTATCATAGCTGGCATAACTTGTCAAGTGTTCTCATTAAAGGATGCTACCAATATATACAACTGTCTGCAAGGACTGAATATACCCATTCTCCATACCTTTGCCTGATCCGGGACTACTACTTAAGGGCAAAATTAAGTGATTTTTATTTTTGTTATCTACTAGGTTGAGATGCTATCAAGTATTAGCATTATTTTGACATATAAAGTAAATCGCAGCACATAAAATCTTATTGAAATCATTACTTTGTAAAAATATTAAAACAAAATGCACTACTTACGAACACAGTCACCTCCAATTTCAATTTCATCAGGGTCACATGGTTGTAATTTTGCATCAGAAATAACTGCAAAGGTTAAAGTTTGTATATCTGTTCAATTCAGCATGATGTGTATGTTTATATACCTACATAAAATCTAAGATGAAATTGTTTGAAGTATGTTTTGGTACAGGCTAAGATTTTTTCTTATTTTTAATAATAATTTATTTTCCCTTTCAGAGTAAAAATAAGTGGCGATGGGACATTTCTAACAATTATAGTTTTCCACATTTTTGTCCACATTATTAAGTAATGAAACATTACAATTTCCAGAAATTTATACAACAGTTGGTTTGATATACATTCATTGGGAATTGCATCCCCCATAATCATGCACAGGATTACAGAAATGAGTTTTACAGTTGTTAGAGTAATATTTATAATAAACCCAATTTCAAATTCAGTTCAGGGGCCTCCCTGGTGGCCTAGGAATTGTCTCAGCTCTACCACTGAGAAGGCCTGAGTTCAATACCTGGCCAGGGAGCTAACCCACAAGAATCAGCAGATCTCTCCTGTCTGGCCCATTGCTCCCCTCAGCACTGTATTTCAGTAGATCCGCCTGTTCTGCTCCCCTCTCTGTCTCTAGTGAATCCTCTCACCCCCCTACCTCTGGCCTGTACCCCAGTTCTTCTACACAGAAATAAATTAAACCTTTAAAAAAAAAACTCAGTTCAGTGGAACATTGGTGACTACCTAAACAAAGACAAAATCAATAGATTTCTTTTTGGAGCTGAATCAAGTTAATACCCTAGCTCTACAGGAATGTCAACAAACTCCAGAGTTTGTGTCTCTCAGACTAAAATTCAGACTTTTCTCAAATTCTTCCAATTAGCCCCAGTTCTAATCTCCTGAGTCACAGATAATAAACACATCTATCCCCCATTTCAGACTCTGTTATTAGGTACATAAATATTTGGAATTGTTATAATCTATTGTTGAATTGACCTTTTATCATTAAGAAATTATCCCTGTTTTTCCACATAATATTCTTTTCTCTATAATCTACTTCATCTAATAAGATAACCACTCTAACTTTATGGTGATTCATGACCCAGATATATTTTTTTCTATCCTTACACTTAAAAGCATATGAGGAGAGAGAGAAATTATTTTTTAGAGCAGTCTATAGTTGGATCTTGCTTTTTGTACTCAATTGAATCATCGAATCATTTCTGATTTTCACTTAGGGTACTAGACCATATATAATTTGATTATTGATACTGTAAAGTTTAAATCTACCAATGTTGCTGCCTTCTATTTCTTTTATTGGCACTTTTCAACTGCTTTACATCACTGAATATATTTAACAATTCCACTTTATGTTGGTCTATTTGTTTTTTTTGTTGTTAACGGGGGTGCTACAGATATATTTTATGATTCCATTTTACCATGTTATTTTTTTTTTTTTTTGTTAATGGGTACTACACAGTTTATAGCATACATTCTTAATTTCTTACAGCTTACTTTCATGTAAATCACACCTTTTACACATTGGACAGAGACTTAACTAGTTTGTAAAAATGTGAAAAATTTGAAAATATTTTCCCCCGGGGATTCTTTTAAATAAATAATACATATAAATCTTTTCATTTGAATAATTTTGATTACAAGTATAATCTTGAATATTCTTTCTTGACTGAAAGGCTAAATATAAAACACTTATTTTCTTTGGAACTTTTATTTGCCACCCTTCATCCCCTAATCGAAAGGGTGAAACATGAAAAACCAAAGAATTTAACACAATCATTATGATCAGTGGAGGAATGATAACAAATCTGTTTTGATACTTACACATAGAAAGTATTGGGCCTCCCTGGTGGCACAAGGGGCTAAGATGCTTCCTATGAGGCTGTCGGCAGCCTCTGCAGCATGAGTTCGATACCCAGACTGCCAGGGAGCAAACCACATGGCGCAGCAGACCTCTCCTGATTCGCTGGCTGCTCCCCTCAGCAGTATATTTTACTCAGTCTGCCTGTTCTGTTCCCCACTCTGTGTCTGGTAATTTCTCTCACCCCCCGCACCTCTGGCTTGTACCCTCTTCTTATACGCATAAATAAATAAATCTTAAAAAAAAAAAAAAGGAAAGCATTTTTAAGAATTTTAAGATCGGGCTTCCCTGGTGGTGCAGCAGGTTGAGCACAGTGCTGTGAAGCTGTCTGCAGCCTCTGCAGCGCCGGTTCGATTCCCAGCTGGCAGGGAGATGCCCACATAGTCCGGCAGACCTCTCCTGTCTCACCCACTGCTCCTTTCAGCAATGTTTTCATCAGTCTGCCTGTTATACTCCCCGATCTGTCTCTGGTGAATTCTCTCACCCTCCCATGTCTCTGGCCTGTACCCCAGTTCTTGTATAAATAAATAAATCTTTAAAAAAAGAATTTGAGGGCCTCCCTGGTGGCGCAAGGGGTTAAGCACTGCACTGTGAGGCAGTCCACAGCTTCTGCAGCACAAGTTCAATCCCCAGCCGGCCAGAGAGAAACCCACATGGTGAGGCAGACCTCTCCTGTCTCGCCTGCTGCTCCCCTCAGCAGTGTATTTCAGTCAGTCTGTCTCTTCTGTTCCCCACTCTGTCTCTGGTGAGTCCTCTCACCCCTGCATCTCTGGCCTGTACCCCAGCTCTTATATGCATAAATAAATCTTTTTTTTAAAAAAAGGAATGTGGGGCCTCCCTGGTGGCACAACCAGTTAAGACTCAACCTATGAGGCTGTCTGCAGCCTCTGCAGTATGAGTTCAATCCCTGGCTGGCCAGGGAACAACCCACATGGCACAGTAGACCTCTCCTGACTCGCCTGCTGCTCTCTTCAGCAGTGTACTTCAGTCAATCTGCCTGTTCTGTTCCCCACTCTGTCTCTGGTAAATCCTGTCACCCACCATACCTCTAGCCTGTACCCCAGCTCTTATATGCATAAATAAATAGATCTTTAAAAAAAAGAATTTTAAGATCTTGATAGTTATAAAGAAATGTAACAACTTAAACCAAAAATTAACTTCATTCTAGCAAAGATGGTAGACCAAGTCTGAGATCTGCATTTGTTCAATATACCTTATCCAGAGAACAGCATAAACACACCAATACACACAGCTTCATGATTAGCAGTTCCTGTGTATTTTTCATGTTTTCTTACCTTCTGCACAATATCCCATACATCCCTGAGTGGGTTGTAGCAAGTACACAAAAAAGTTTCCACAGTTTCTTACAGACACTGGGATTTGAAAAAGACAGCAGTCTTTTGTAGAGCTAAACAAAAATTGCCATGTGGCACAAGCTGTCAGTTGCTTGATCTCCCCAGGCAGAGGCAGTGTTTCTGCATCTCTCAGAGACAGCCAGATGGGGGCCTGTGTTCCACAGTGGTTCATCTTTTGCATCAGAGGAAACAGAAGTTGAAATCCAGTTTATTTTCACACATGGTATAGATGGTAGCTTTGCATTTTCTTCTAAACTATCTTAAAAATATTAAATTATCAGTTTTTACTTTTAAATCTAATAATTTGTTCCTATACTACAAAAGAAAAGGTAACTTTATGGAATAGTAAATACATGGGTAGATCCCTCATAATTAAAATAATTTCACTTGATTTAAATACCTTATTCCATTTGATATGTTTGTACTAAAAACAAGAGAAATTCAGCATCAGACAACTTACTAAGATATTGATACATTCTAAGACAAGTCAATATATATATAGCACAAAGATAAACTGACCTTAGAGATTTCATGAAATATTGCATAAAATGGCATGTGTTATAAAATTAACACATACTTTAGGAAGCATCAAAAATCACAGGATTAGGAAAGGATTATTAAAAATCTGATGATGGAATAATTGGATCATAATTTGTAAAAAATTGAAGTTAACAATCAAAATCATTTCCAGATGGAAAACAGAATTAAATAGAAAACTAATACAGAAAAAATAAGATCATATATTTGATTTGGGGGAGGACTGAGGCTCTTAATAAATGCATGATCTTAGGCAAGGCACTCAAAATCCTTTGCTTTTGTATGAGGTAGATAGCACTACACCCACCCCCCCCTACCCCGCAGTGCAACCATCCAGATTACAATTCTTTGTATACTTACTATTTATTATACTTCAGACAAAGGAAAAAGTCATAAAAGGTTGAGATATGACTAAATAGTAATTTAAAATATGTAAAACAAATAATAGCGGGCCTCCCCGTTGGCACAGCGGTTGAGCGCTGGGTTGGGAAGCTGCCCGCAGCTTCTGCAGTGCTGGTTCGATCCCAGGCCGCCAGGCGAGGGTCCCACAAGGCGCGCAGACCTCAGCAGTGTACTTCCTCACTTTGCCTGTTCTACTCTCCGCTCTGGCTCTGGTGAATTCTCTCACCCTCCCGTGCCTCTGACTGTACCGAGTGCTTGTATAAATAAATAAATAAATCTTTAAAAACAAAACAAAAAAAAAAAATAGCTAACTGAGGAGAAAATTATTTGTGACTAGGATTATATTTAGTATATTATTTACTTATTGTTATATTTCTTATTTTCTTCACACATATATTGTTTATTTGAAAACTGTAAGGCAACAAATGCATGATATAGATAAACATAATTCACAGAAGAAATGCAGATACTTAGTGAATATATCATAATATTCAATATTAGAAAAGATATTTTTACCTCCAGCTATTAGAATTAAAAATCAGCATCACATAAAAATAAACTATATGTATAAAAACCTAAAAAAGAGAAAGTCACCTTGACTATTTTCCTTAAAAAAAATCAACCTTTCTAAATACACTAACATATAACAGTGATTAATAAGCACAATTTGATAATCACAAAATTACTTCTAGCAAAGCCTACAAAATAATGGTTTAAATAAATATGTTATAGATGTGACAGACTAACATTTTCAAAGTGATATTAAAGAATTTCTTAATAATAGGAAAATGTTAATGCTATAGCGGCAATTGAAAAAGTTATAATTTAACACATAGCATGATCTTGATAAAACAATATAATTAAGAGAGAGTAGCAAAATGTTAGTGGTAGTATGATTGTGTTTATGGATTATGAGTTAATATTATTCTATTACCTGTCCTTTCTTAATTTTCCAAGTTTTATATAATGAATGAATGTATTATCTTAAACATAATAAACAGAAATTTAAATAGACTCGTGTTATCCTGTAAAGCAAAAAAAAAAAAATTATCAGTTCTCCAAGTCTTGGTTCAAGAAGAGTATGAGAGAGGGGATAGGGAACATTGCTCATGGAACACAAAATGACCACGTATTAACTGACTTGCAGGAAATGAGAGAGGGAAATCATTTTGAGGTTCTAGAATCAATCACAATTAATTTTGTCAAAGAAAAAGATACAAATATTTAAGGATGCAGTAAGTTTCCTCTAACTTTTTCAAATTTTACTTAAATTTTGATCTTTTTAAAATTTATTGCAGCTGAAATTGTGACAAGCACATAAACAAAAAGGAAAATATAAAATGGCTCCATTGTCACAACTTAAAATACTGTTAAATTTTGGATATCTCTCTTGAGGATTTTTATACATTACATGCTTAAGCAGGAAAATAATTCCTCCTTCGGTGTAATTCTTATTATATTGGCAAAATGGGTAAAACTTAGTCTTCTGTGGAGACAGAAATAATGACGTATCTTCAGAAATAATGAAGCATATTGTATAAAAACATGCAATATTTTATTGTTTGTAGGTTATTTGTTATGTACTTGAGTCATGGAGAATGACAGTCTGTAATTATAACTTGGCTGTGGGACCTTCCAGATGGGTGACTGTTGGAGTTTTACACCTGAGAATATATTTCCTGTAATTCATCATCATGGAAATAAGGATAATTAGAATGTATTCTACAGTTCTAGATAATGTAGGTAAAAATATTTGATGAATTGCATTAGCATTATATTAAATATTACTATTATTATTAAATGTGTAACAGGAATACTCAGGATTTATTCAATCTTGATTCAAAGTTAAAATAACCTTTCAGGATGAGAAAAAAATTGGTTGTAACACACTTTTCAATCTATATGTGAAAACATACATAATAAAAAGCACATGTTGTTCTTAGTAATTTGCAATACCTCAACGCATTTGGTTGGCATCTCAGCATGTCTCCCAAAGATGAGAAATCGGTACCACCCAGGAGAGAGGGAATGGTCACATATCAGGCCTTGAATGGCTGACTGCTGGAGGTGCAACGAGTCAAAGTGGATACTTCTATAAGGGCTCTGAAGAAGCTGGTGTCCTTCAGGAGAGCATTCCTGAGCTAGAACGCAGAGACAGGTGTCCTTATGTGTGTGTTTTCATCATTAACATAGATCAGTCATCAATTAAAATGGATTCCCCAAACAAAAGTAAAGCAAATTAATTTAGTCACACATAGAGACCACCTGACATCTGAAATGTCAGGGTCTCTTGGCAAATGAAAGGTGACTTTACTTTAATTGCCTAAATAAAATAAATCAACACAACTCTTTAAAATATATTTTTGAGGAACTTAAGCTTCAAGAGTTTTATTTTCTTTTCACTTGGACTAGTAATATTGCTGATGCTAAGATTTATTCATCCCTACCATCTGAAGGGACAGACCCTACAATGCATTCCATTTGAGCCAGCTTCTCAAGATGCGAATGCTATTATTGACACTTCAAATAAAGAAAGTAAGAAATTAAAGTGTGAAAGAAAAAATTTAGCCATTACTAAAAGACCTCACTGTGGTAAAAAATTTAAGTGAATAAATTGTTCACTTATCACATGATTCTGGATTATAGAGTTATTTTTAAATAAATCAATTTGCAAATGTAAATTAATAAGGAGCATAATAAACTAAAGATATTGACATTTCTAGATATATTTTCTCAAAGAAGACATCCAAATGTCCAATCAATACATGAAAAAAATGCTGAATTTATGAGCCACAGAGAAAAGCAAATCAAAGTGCAGTAAGGTGTTACTTCAGTCACTAGGATGACTAAAATCAAAATCTCAGGGATTAATTGATGAGGATGTGGGTAAGCTGTAACCCTCATAAACTGACTGCCATTGAAATAAATATAAAACAGTGCTATAGAAAATATTCTGCCTGTTCCTCAAAATATTAAACAGAGTTAATGACCCTATGATCTAAAATACCACTCCTGCATATATGTTGTCCCCCCACAAATAAAAATGTATCCACACAAAAACTTTTGACAGCTTTTTATTGCAGCCTTATTTACAATAGTCAAAAGTAGAAACAGACCATATGGTAATCAGCCAATGAATTCATATACAAAAGGTGGTATGTACTTATAATGGAATGTCATACCACCACAAAGAAATGAAGTGCCAATACAGATTACAACATGGATGAATCTTATATACATGTTAAGTCAAAGAAGTCACAAAAAGATTACTATATATCATTTATATAAACTAAATTTATTTTCCTCTTTTTTGAAAGTTCATGTTATGCCACCTTCACTTTAACAAAAGATATATATTAGTACCTGTTTTCACTAATGGAAAGAAATCTCAAACAGATTTTCATTTTTATTTCAAAAGCAAAAGCAGTGTCAGTTTTGTGTTATGGCTGCTGTGAGGCAGCACACCTCCCAAGCAGCTGGAGAAGCACCCCAAGCTCCTTCCCTGGGAATGACTTCATACAAACTGGGTATGTGTCACATCATTTCTGGTTTTACATGTTACCTGATGCTTTAGATATATGAGTTATTTGATCTGACTTGGCAGGCTATATTTGGAGTCTGGAAATATGCTGAACTATTTCCATATAGTTAATGGTAACAGCTTTTTCACCTTAGGCCATTTTGGCTAATGGATGGTTTCGCTGAAACACACTACTTTGAAATAGCAGGGGAAACCTTTATCAGTCTGCCTGTTCTGCTCCCCACCCTGTCTCTGGTGAATCCTTTCACCCTCCCCCCTCTGGCCTATACCCCAGTTCTTGTGTGCATAAATAAATAAATCTTTAAAAAAATAAAGTACAGAAAATAGAGTAGTGATGGCTTTACAGTTGGATAAGTGGTAAGGATGACAGACATATAGATGGAGGAAAACTAGAGTGTGATATTTCATAAAAATTTTCTAATCTATGTTCATGGTTGTACATATCTGTGAACATACCAAAAAGTATAGACTGTTGTACACAGTCATAAATCATGTATACTGTAAATGAGAAATTTGCACGTTATTTTAATAAATACCTTATTTTAATAAATACCTTATTTTAATAAAGTTGTTTGAATAATTTATATTCTTCTCCCTTTCTATTTTCTACTCTATTAAACATAAAAGAAACAAGCAACTTAATCATGTTTGAGCTTCGACTCTCATAGGGATTATTATCAGCCTTCAATTGCGAGATTACAAGTTATTATTATAGAAGCAAGAAGGTTTTTATGTGATCTAAATAAACATTGGCGATAATTACTTTATAAATTTGTTCATTTTTCCTAAAGTTCTTTAACTGTAATAGTGCATATTTAGTATATTATTAGATGTATTTTTAACAGTTCTCCACGAATATCTAATCAATGTGTAAGCAAACCCAAAAAACCACAGGCCAATGATACCTTGCTAAGATGTATTATCTCAGGAAATAACTTATAATTTTATATAAGAGCATGCTATATACCTTAAACAGTTATAAATATTGCATGTAAATTTTTTTTACAAGCTGCAGAGTTTTACAGAAATGAGATTTCTGAGAAACATAAAGGAATCCACAACATGAGAACAAGTCACCTTTCATTTAATGTCCCTATCTGGATGAACCCAAAAGCAATCAGGAAGGGCTAATGAATATTGTTCTATTTTAGTTTTACTGTATTATAAACTAAGTTTCTTGGTGGCTTAAAGTGCAAGGGGCTCTAGTCTCTACATAGAGGTTACTCACGTAGCAAAACTGTTACGATTTGCATAACAGATATGCAAAATGTATCATAAACTGGCTATTTTGTGATTTTTTTTTTCCCCACAGAAATACTTTTTTAAGTGACTTAACTGATTTTTGGTAGGGTTAAAATGCTAATCAGTTTCTTATTTCTGAAGGTGAGATGGAGTGAACGGAACTATTTTCGGATAATTTGGACCCACTTGTAGCTAACATACCTGGCAGAGCCAGCAAAAGTTTCTCAGAGTAAGTTAAAGGGAACTTAACGAGCAGCATAGCAGAGTGAACCAAGCACAGGAACAAAAACACAAACCACAGTGTTAGAGCAGAAGAGGAACTGCCTGTACGCAAAGGAAAACTTAAGAGCACCGAGGCTCTAAAGTCATAATTTCATAATGTCGACGTTAGGACAGGGCGGAAGGTCGATGAGGAACAACTATGAGACGCTGCCATAAAGATGCACAGGCATGCCCGGCATCGGGGAGCCACCCGCCCCCAAATGTCCCGGCGCCCCCGCGCTCCTCTCGCCAGCGCCCTACCTCGCTGACCCGCCCCGGGGGCCAAGAGCGTCAGTGCCAGCGCCAGCGCCCAGACTCCGCCGGGTTTCGCCGCTGCCAGGGTTAGGGAAGAAGGCATCGCGGAGACCTGGCAATGCATGGAGAAAAGGAGGGTGCCGCCGAATTCCCAAAGCCCTGCTATTACAGACTTGTCAGTCTGTTTCTGCTAGACTTCGGGGTCGCTGCGCGTCCTCGCTCCGAGTGCAGCGCGCTTTCCTGCAGCTATTGGGCGAGCCTTTCCCGGGTCCCAGCTCTCCTGCTCCTCCTCTGCAATTCTGGCCGCCCAGCCCGAAAGCCACGCCCAGCGCGGCCCAGCGGACTCTGGGGAGTCAGGGTCCTGCCAACATCCCATCTTCCAAGTGGTAAGACTGAGACTTGGACTAGGAGCACTAGACACGAGGTGCCCAAATGCATTAAGAGGATCTTGTAAAAATAGTTTATAACTTTCTTTATTTGAGAAACAAAGTACCATTTAAGTAGTTTAAATCTATCTCCAAAAGGAAAAACATTAACCCATCTTGGAAAAAAAATTTGTTGTGACGCACAAAACTTAGATGTTTGCATCCCTTTTCATGAGACAAGGTACTGTATTTCCTAGGACAAAAATGAAATAGTTTTTTGATGGGAGCAGGCATGATTTCTATCTTAAAGCCAGTCTAGCAAAGAGCAATTTAATGTGGGCAGGATGAAATCGCAGAGATTTTTTAGTATACAGTATACTTTTTTGTTTCCTTTTATAAAACCCTAATAAAATTGAGATGGAAAAATTAACATACATTTTCACAATCTATTTGTAAAATCACCAGATAAAGGGATGGTTATAATCAGGATCAAATCAGAAGACTTTTTGCAAATTTATTGTCTAGCAGTATCTGTAGAAATGCAAATAACTCATACTTTTTTAGATGACATCATCAGCTAACTTTCAACAGACCCTGAAGAGGCAAGGGAGAGTAGAGATCACTGTCCCTTTCTCTTCTGTTCAGTTTTTTTGATTGATGAATGCTAGTTTATGAGTTTACAATAGATTTATAACAAAGAAACAATTTTCCTTCATTTAAGTGAGTTAAGACAGGCAAAAAGCAACTTACATTGTTTTTCCTATCTTTGTGGAAATTTTACCTAAACTGGTTTGGGTCTACAAGAATGTACTGAATCAAAATTAATCATAGAACTGATGGAGGACAGGAATTAAAAAAAAAAAAAAAACTGAAAAGGAGGCACCACAAGACCAGAAACCTGGCTCACACAAAGAGGTGCATAACCATTGACACAGCTAAGGAAACCAAGATCCTTAGGCACCAATGCGCAGATTACAAAGCATAAGATCCGAGGAGGTATCAGACTGCTGTAGGGAGTATCTAGACCACAGGCCCAAGGGTAAAGATATGGAGATTGAGCCCAACAGACCCCAAAGGTGAAGATATGGAGATTAGGCTCACTGTGGAATCTCCAGTCCCTTTCAGATTCTGCATAGTTATCCAAAATCAGCAACTAACCTAAAACTCACAAGGAGTGAGTCCCTCCCAGGCAGAAGAAAACTATCAGCGCAGTCTGCACAGGCTCAAGGCAGCACTAGGTCTGCCCACCTGTGCCTATGCAGGTGCCAACTCTCTCCCTCTTCAGGGCAGCAGCCTCCTGCCTGCCCATGACCTGTACTATGCTGGGACTTCTCTTTACTGACCTCCCTCAGCAGGGGCAGTAAAGGTCTCCTCAAGGTCGCCTGCCCTCAACCATGCAGCCCTCTTTCAGCAAACCTGTTCCTTCCGGGGCAGCTTTTCCTGCCCACTGTGTCTATTGATACCAGAATTGTCAGGCCTAGTCTCCCAGCCAGGAACGGATTCCAGGCTGCAGGGCAGCGCTGAGCCCCAGCCACTAGACCCCCCTCGGGTTGGTGTCTCACGAAGCCGCAGCAGGAACTTCGCAGACGCTAAGGCAAGCAAGAGAGAAGCGCAGGTTTGTTTAGAAGAAAAAAGCAGGTTTGTTTAGAAGAAAAAAAGTTTATTGAGGAGAAAAAGAGCAGAAATAAAGTGGGACTCCCAGGCCAGGGAACCAGGCCTGGGAGGGGCAAGGAAGCCAAAGTGGGGTCCTGTCTCAGGGAATATATACTTTCTTTCCCTGATTATTCTAAAGCTCCACCAGTCTCTTTGTGATTGGTCAGTTTTCGGCTGTCTCACTTAATTTGCTACTGAATGGGAGCTCTTCACATTCCTTATCTAACAGGTCTGTCTTTCCCCATTTGTTATATCTTTATCTTTATGGTCTAGCCCTTCCGGTGAGCATCTTTACGCTTTATCTTATCATCTGAAGAAAACCAGGACCACCCTTAACAAGATTATCTGTGGTTCTAGGATGTTTGTTTTTCCCAGTGGAATTGGTTTCATTTCCTTGCTTGTCCTTATCTCTGAAGCCTCCCTAAATTCTTCAGAGGTCCCCTCCTGCACTGTCCTAAAACTGCCTAATAACCCTAGCTTGCCCTGTCTCACTATGCAAGTGTCTTTTACTCTTTTGTCCCTTTCCCTAATAAACCTGTTCTTTAAATATAACTAACATCTCTGTCTCATGGAGAAACTCGGCACGTGTTGCTAAAATGTGAGCTCTGGTGAAACCTTGCCCAGAGTGAACCCAAGGGCCCCATACTCTAAACCAAATAACTCCAAAAACAACAACAGAACTATGGGAAAGAGAAAAATAATTAAAATAAGGTTCATCAAAAATTGGTATAAGTGTTAACAGGGCAGGGAGAGGGGCAATCCAGACCCCACAAACCTGCCTGCTCTAAATAGGTTCTGCCATCAGCCATATCAACACAAAACATATGAGACTTTAATGAAAAGGAACCTTTAATACAATTAGTAAACAATACAGGAAAGGCAAAGAATATAGTTTCTAAATCACACACCCAAAGTTACCCATCCCCTTGTGGGTAAAAGTCCACCCAAGCAGGATTGGCCCAGAACAAAGCCCCAAAGCCTGCAACAGGTCTGATACCGGAATTGTCAGGCCTAGTCTCCCAGCCAGGAACAGATTCCAGGCTGCAGGGCAGTGCTGGCCCCAGCCGCTAGACCCCCACGGGTTGGTGTCTCACGAAGCCGCAGCAGGAACTTCGCAGACGCTCAGGCAAGCAAGCGAGAAGAGGCAGGTTTGTTTAGAAGAAAAAGTTTATTGAGGAGAAAAAGAACAGAAATAAAGTGGGACTCCCAGGCCAGGGAACCAGGCCTGGGAGGGGCAAGGAAGCCAAAGTGGAGTAGTGTCTTAGGGAATATATACCTTTTTTCCCTCATTATTCTAAAGCTGCCCCAGTCTCTTTGTGATTGGTCAGTTCTCGGCTGTCTCACTTAATTTGCTACTGAGTAGGGGATCTTCATGTTCCTTATCTAACAGCTTTCTCTTTCCCCATTTGTTGCATCTTTAAATTTATGGCCCAGTCTTCTGGATGGACATCCCTGCATTGAAGTTAAACAGCTGCCCTTCTAATGTGACCATAAATTAAACCACTCTCCATTTCTCCAATCTCCGCCTCCCTTTACCACCTGAAGGAAACCAGGACCAGCATTAACAATGTTGTCCTTGGTCCTGGCATGTTTGTTTTTCCTAATGGAATTGGTTATATTTCTTTGGTTGTCCTTATCTCTGAAGCCTCCCTAAATTCTTCAGAGATCCCCTCCTGCACTGTCCCTAAAACTGCCTAATAACCCTAGCTTGCCCTGTCTCAGGTCTAAAGCACCTTCCAGTGGGGACCCACAGAAAAGGATCAGAAACAACCAGACAAGTCTGTGAGGAAAAGAGCAAAATCAAAATCAAGACAAAAACCACTGTTGTCACCTCCCCACGGGTCTCTCACTCACATTTGTGTCAACCAGTCCAAGACCAAAAGGCAAGAGCAGTTTCTTCACAAGTCTCTTGGCTCCATGTGCCTCCTCTGGGCTCCTTCTGGCTCCATCCTGCTTCCTTCCCTCCTCAGTCTCTTCTGCAGCTTCTTCTCCCTGCTCAACTCCACCCTCCTTTTGGGTGGGGCAGGGAACCTGGAACCTCTCCCTTTCCTGGGGACCACCCTGTTACATAAGATTATATTTTGTTTTACTTAATAGTTTTTGTATTTTTTTTAAGATTTATTTATTTATATATACAAGGGCTGGGGTACAGGCCAGAGGTGCAGGACGGTGAGAGGACTTACCACAGACAGAGTGGGGAGCAGAACAGGCAGATGTACTGAAATACACTGCTGAGGGGAGCAGCGGGCGAGACAGGAGAGGTCTGCTGTGCAATGTGGGATTTTTTTTGCCGCCCAGCTGGGATCCAACCCGCGCTGCAGAGGCTGTGGAAAGCTTCACAGTGCGGTGCTCAACCGCCTGAGCCACCAGGGAGGCCCCAGCCTGCCTGTTGTATTCCCTACTCTGTCTCTGGTGAAGCCTCTCACCACACCAACACCTCTGGCCTGTACCCCAGTTCTTGTATGCATAAATAATCTTTTTAAAACAATAAATAGTAAATAAACATGGCAATTGTTTAGGAAGGAAATTTATGGAACCTATATAATTAAAATTAAATAATTAAAAATTTCAGGGAAATATGTAGTTCGTTTATTCTCAGAGGGGAAAAAAAAAAAACAACAGGCTCAATACTCCTCACGTGAAGATTATGGGACGACTAGAACACACAGTTCTTTTCCTTTCCAAAGTCTGTGGCTAACTGTAAACAATCTATAATTTGACTGTGGTCATTTATAGAGATTGTATGTGAAAATAACTATACTAAAGGCAGAAGTAAGATTCATAAACCAACAATCAATAAAAATAAATGACTAAAATTTGCCAACTATGCTCTATCTTAAAATTTTCATTCATGAGCTAAACTTTCTCTTTTGTTCCCTCTTTTCTTTTTCTGCTTTTTAAGCAACGAATTTCCAAGGTTTGAACAATGTGTAAACATAACTGAGAACAAACTGGCAGGAATGAAGTGAAGTGACTTTATGTCAATAAAATAGGTTAAGAAAATTGATCCTGAAAAGAGGGTGCCTTGAAATCTGCATTATAAAAATGTTTTTAGCACAGCATCCCCACTTCATGTAGATTTAGAATTAGGAAAAATCATAATCTTGAAAGGAACAGAATTAAAATGAATCGTGAACTTAGCTGTGCCTAGAATGCCCCTTCAAACCAACTCCTGGCAAGACCTTCACAGACGGACTCTTTGGGAAATTGTCCCAACCTCAGCTAAGGTCGTGGAGCTCAGAGACCTCCGCACCTGATCTCCGCTTCAACCCTCCGTCTGATCGCAGCTTCTGCCTGCGAACCACCTCCAGCGCCACCTGCTGGCAGGAACCATGATCTTCTGCCCGTTGGTCCGGGCGGGGCTTTCCAAGGCCTGTGGCGCTGGTGCCTTAACTGGGGGTGCTGGAAGTGCTGACCCAGGAGGGCTGCCTCGGAGAGCTGGCCACCGTGTCTGATCCTCGGCTCACACCTTGGGGCTACTTGTTCTGGCACTCTCTGGTCCTGTGTCTGGCAATGGCCAGTCCGGCCTTGGAAAAGGTGTGGCTGGTTGCAGCGGGACCACCTGAGCAGCCGCCATGAGTTGAATCTTGCTCCACCTCAAGCCGTGCCCCAGGCTCTGGTTACACGGCCTGCGCCATCTTGAATGAGGGGCCTTTGTTTTGAACACTGGATATGCGAACACGATCTGGGGTGAGACAGCCTCTACTTGTGGCCTTACGAACTGGTTCCTGCCCCCTCCCCCCATCTCCTGTTTGCTAGTAAATCCCATCGTTGTTGCATCCTGAGCCTGAGGGGTCTCTTGCCATTGTGAGTGCTCGGATGAGAACCCACAGGCAGTGACCTGTCCCAAGCCTGGCCACTGGTTAACTGTTTTAGTTCCGCCCTAGTCTTCTAGTTTGGGTAAATGGTCAATCAGGGGTTTTGGGGAGCAGGCCTGGAGTCTGAGGACCCTAAGTGGCCCCTTTCTCAGTTCTTGTCTTTGGCAGGAAAGAATTCAATGTCGAGACCAGAGTTACAGAAAAGCAAGAGATTTATTGATAGACAAGAGGATGGACAGGTATTGATAGGTAAGAAGGACAGGCAAGCCCTCCGAGCAGAGAGGGGTCCCGAGTGGGTAGCCACTGAGGTGGTGAGGGGTAGGTGCTTAATGTGGGTACAATGGGCCTGGAGTGGGGGGGGCTCTGCTGTTCAATGTCACCGTGTAGTGTCTCTTGCTGATTGACTGGGCAGGTAGGGGTGTCGTAGGCCTACTGAAGCCCACTGAGTTTTCCCACATTACCTAGCCCACCTTCCCAAAACCAACTTTTGTCCATGAACATTCCACTCTTTACTGGGTTGGGGCAGGGGTCGTCCTCGTGTTCTGTGACTGTGATTACAGCAGCTGCCGCTGCTTTTCATCCCAATCTATCTGGTGGTGAAAGGCTAGGAATTTAACCCCTAAATCACCACAGGTTCTTGCCCCATGAAGCCGTGAAAGGGAATTTGCAGACGAACCCTCAGATAAATAAGCGGAGAGAAGCAAATTTTATTTAGAGAGTAAATAAAAAGTTTATTTAGAGGTAAAGTGAAGACTCCCAGGCAGCGATGCCAAGGAGGGGCAAAGATGCCATTATGGCCCGTGTCTAGGGGATATTTAAACATTTGTTCTCTGTACTAAAACCTCGTCATCCTCTTAGTAATTTGCTCACTCTCTCAATGGCTGTGCTTCCCTGGGCAGCTGTGTCCAGCTTTACAGCTCTTAGTCTTTCTTTCACTGCCCCTATCTAAGTGCTCTTAAAATTTACTGTCCCCGGGCCTCCCTGGTGGCGCAGCGGTTGAGCGCTGGGTTGCGAGGCTGCCCGCAGCCTCTGCAGCGCCGGTTCGATCCCCGGCCACTGGCGAGGGTCCCACATGGCGCGCAGACCTCTCCTGCCTTGCCCGCTGCTCCCCTCAGCAGTGTACTTCGTTGGTCTGCCTGTTCTGTTCCCCGCTCTGGCTCTGGCTCATCCTCTCACCCTCCCGCGCTTCTGACTGTGCCCAGTGCTTGTATAAATAGATAAATAAATCTTAAAAAAAAAAAAAGAACAGTAAAAAATTAAAAAAAAAAAAATCAAAAAAAAAAAAATTTACTGTCCCCACTAGCCCTCCTGGATTTCTCTGCCCTTGTCTCAGAAGCCTCTTTTTTTTTTTTTTTTTTTTAGAGGCATGTTTTATTTATTTGTTTGTTTGTTTATACATGCACTGGGTACAGACAGAAGTGCAGGAGGGTGAGAGAATTCACCAGAGCCAGAGTGGGGAGCAGAACAGGCAGAAGGACCGAAGTACACTGCTGAGGGGAGCAGCGGGCGGCAGGAGAGGTCTGCGCGCCATGTGGGAACCTCCTCCGGTGGCCGGGGAGCAGCCGGGGATCGAACCCGTGTCGCAGAGGCCGCGGGCAGCCTCGCAACCCAGAGCTCAACCGCTGCGCCACCGGGGAGGCCCTCAGAAGCCTCTTTAACTCTCCCAGAGTCCCTGCCTGCACTGTACCTGAAGCTGCCTACTTAACCCTAACTTGCCCTAGGACTCACTGGCTCCAACCTATTTTCTCAAGCAGGCTGATAAATGGACTTGGAGCTTGGGGTACCCTGTTACTGACTGTCTATACCCATTTCCTAACTTCTTTTGATGGCGCTATTCACTATCCCTCCAATTACACTAGGCAGAAGATGTGAGACCTCCTCCCTTTCTGTTATTTAGTGCTCCACCTTTTCATTCAGTCCATAAATAAGATGTCCAAATAAAACCACCTATTGCTTTGTATCACCTTTGCTACCACCCTGGTTAAAGCCCCCACCATTGCTCATGTACTTGGTCTTTGTGCTTCTGTTGTCATTCAATCTATATCTCTCTTTGCCATGAAAGAGACAGATGGGATTTCAAATCATAAATCGCACTAAGGTTCTGCTCTAAAATCACTCACTGGCATCCCACTGATAACGAGTGAAAATATAAATAGGTATTGTTGCCAATTCCTTAGATCTTTTGTGGAGTCAACTATTAATCTCCCACTAATTTTGAGGTTTTAAGTGAGGAATATTGATCACACAATAGAACAGGGGAGGGAAGTACCTTGAGCCACATGGCCTGAGAGTGATGGGGTTCCTGGTTTTATAGAGTTGATTACCAGGACAGAGTAGTGGGGAGCATGTTTTGGGGTGGACTGTACTGGGGTACGTGCAGGAGAAATACATGCTGCTTCTGTTGGAGGTCGCAGTAGCATCTCAGGTCTCCATCCAGGGGTGTGAGCTTTGGCAGGTTAATGAGACCTGGGTCATTTACAGGTCAGTTTTTGGGAAGGCCTGGGGGCATCAGGTTTTAGGTGGTTCAGGATCCATAGCCTGAAAACTGGAGTGTGGAGGCTCTATTTCTGTGGGCCTGTTACCCTGGGGGCTCAATAACAGGAAGTTGAAGCTAGCAAGTCCTAGGTCCACAGCTCCTATAACACTGTGGGCCTACAAATCTCTTCAAATTCAAATGGTTTCTTTCCTTCCTCCAAGCCACTCTGCCTCCACAGGTGCTGTGCTTCAACTAGTGAGACTTCTGACAGTTTCTAAATCAAAACAATCATTGCCCTTGGCAGGATTGATTGTTTATCACATTGGTCTCAGTCAGATTTCACCTCCTGAGTACCCTTTTTAAAAAAGTCCTTGTCCCAGGTAATTTTGAACCAATATATCCTTCATTCCTTTTTAGAATTTAAAACATACAAAATATCTAATCAACATCTTTGCCTAGTATCTGGGTTTGTTTTGTTTGTTTACTAGAATGTAAGTTCCACACAGATAAGGGGAGTAGGGAGGGTATGTTCACTGTGTTTTCTTCTTATTAATGAATGTAGTGAGATTAGTATTTTAAAGTTATGAAGCCTAGATAATGTCCACATTAAAAGAAGGAGTAAAGATACAAGTTTACTCTACTTTGAATTAAACATATCAGTTCACAGAAACACCCTATTTGATTTAGGTTAATAAAGTAAGTATCCATGACACATTTATTATCCATAGTATTGGCCATTATAGGTTCTTGAGTTCCTCACTCAAGAATGAAATGAGGGGCCTCCCCAATGGCGCAGTGGTTGAGCGCTGGGTTGCCAAGCTGCCGGCGGCCTCTGCGGTGCTGGTTCGATCCCCGGCTGCTCCCCGGCCACCCGGAGGAGAGTCCCACATGGCGCGCAGACCTCTCCTGCCACCCGCTGCTCCCCTCAGCGGTGTACTTCGGTCCTTCTGCCTGCTCTGCTCCCCGCTCTGGCTCTGGTGAATTCTCTCACCCTCCCGCGCTTCTGACTGTACCCAGTGCATGTATAAATAAATAAATAAATCTAAAAAAAAAAAAAATGAAATGAGGACTGTAACCATAGCAGCTGATTTTTGAGGCTGAGATTTATCGACACAATAGAGCGACAGGAAACTCCAGGGAGACCTCAAGGGGGAGTGTCTCTCTGAGGGACAACAGCCTCTCCCTTACATAAGCCACATCAAGCCAAACAAAGGAATGATGTTATTCTGCACAGGGTTTGAGGTGTGGGAGAGATAGGCTTTGGATCAGCCTTTGGATCAGCCACTGTAGGAGAACATGCTTCTTCATGCATCCCGTGTTCAGAAAATGGAGGAGAGGTCCCACCCAAAGGCAGAGACCTCGGTATGATAATCAAGACAAGGTCAGAAAAGGTTTACTATTTTTCTTACGAAGCATATGCCACCAACTGATTGGCAAGTCTGTCCCCCAAGAGTTCTGCTTGTAGTCACTGAGTGCTAAGACAATTGACTAAAACAAAAAACTTGCTATGAATTATGATTTGCAGTAATTCATTGAGCAGTGATTCATATGCACTGTTGTTAGCACTCTTATTTCCAAGACTGCATGCACACAAAAAGAAGCAAGCACATCCAAGAGGCCCCCAATCTCAGACATTGATTCTTCTTTAAACACTGTATTGATTCTGATGGCTATTTTAACAAATTACCACAAACTAAAGGGCTTAAAACAAAACAAAACAAAACTTTATCTATTATCTTGACAGAAGTAAGAAATCAATTTCAGTCGACTAAATCAAGGTCTTAGCAGGTCTACCTTCCCTCTGGAAGCTCTAGGGGAATAATTATTTACTTAGCTATCTATCTATCTATCTATCTATCTATCTATCTATCTATCTATCTATCTATCATCTATCTATCTATTTATCTATCTATCTATTTATATCTCTCCAGCTTCTAAATGCCTCCTTAGTTCATGGTTCCTTAGTTCATGGTTCCTTCCTTCAACTTTAAAGCCAACAGTTCATATTTTCTCCTTTCTGACCTCTGCTTCAGTTCCTAAATCTATAATTGGCTGTCATTTGTGAGTACAATGGGCTCATTTGGAAAATTCAGGTAATTTTCCCACCTCAAGATCCTTGAAGAGATCACATTTGCAAAGTCTTTATACCATGTAAAATAACATATTCATAAAATTTCTGGGATTTGTACCTTGATATTTTGGGAGCTGGAACTTCATTATTTGTTCTATTATACATAGACTTTCAAAATCCCAGGTATCTTCCACAGACACATTAATATGCTAGCATATTACTACCCTAAAAGGAGAAACACAAATTTTATTTATCAGGGAAGATATTCAAAGCAGTCCTTGGTGAACAGTTTTCTCACCAGCAAAATGAGAAAATTATACTCTGTGATTATAGTGACCCTTTTTTACTATAAAATTTGAGCATTTAAATATGGAAAAATAAATTCAATGTACAGCATATTTATGGAAAACTGACAAATTACTTCTTAGAGGTTTTGTTAATGTCATTTTTATGCAATAAAAACAACAATTTTAATAAAGAATTTAACTTGTTTGACTTAATATTTTCCATAATGTGATTTAAAAATGTGATTGGACTACTAAGGTTCCTTTGAATGGAGTTGGAAAGATGTATATTTTCTCTTGCAACAGCCATTTATATACATAAGCAATACTGTTTGTATCTAAGTATATGTTATAAACACCTTTATAGTTAAAGTGCTTGGCTAGTGTATAATTATATTTGAATATTATTTAGATTTTTCTAGAATCTAAGACTTCTAAAAACCTTAAATAAAATGTTGTAGCAGGTGGTTAAAGCTATGTGACAATTCTGGTTTTGTTTATATAATTTATGTTATAATTCCTTTCTAAATCACCAAGCATCTTGAGCCTTACAATTATAAGCTGTAATATATAATTAGTTAAATTCTATAACCATCTAATGGATGTTTGATAATATTGGAGCAGTAGTTTTATTATTTAGAAAATGCATAGTTAGATTGGCAACACAAACTAATAGATGTCAATAAATTCATTTTTTGTCCCAAATACCCATCCTAATCCAATTTGAAATAAGTCAGTTTTATAAGGATGCAACTGAGATGTAATTGACATAGCATTAAAATTCGCCTGTGTTTAGTGTATAATTCCTTGAATGTTAGCATACTCACAGAGTAATATAAACATTACCAAATCTAATTTTGGAACATTTCCATTACTCTAAAGACAAACCTTGCTCTCTTTTCCAACCAGTCTTAGACGATTAATCTCCTTTCTGTCTGTATGTATTTGCAATTTGCGTTTTTTTGACTTTCCATATAAATGGAACCATACGTGTCCTTTTATGACTGGCTTCTTTCATTTTTTGAGAGTATCCACATTGTAGCTTTATCAGCACTTTATTCCTTTGTACAAACAAGTTATATTCCATTGTATGGATCTGCTATGATCTGTTAATCTATTCGTCAGTTGATGGACATTTTGGTTTGTTTCCAGTATTTGGTCATTGTGAATAATGCTGCCATGAACATTTTCATGGAAGACTTTATGTGGACAATAGTGTTCATTATTTTGGATAGAGTTCTATGAGTGGGTGTGTGGTTCTAGTTAAAATGAGAAACCTGTGTATCATTTTAAAAGAAACTTTCATATTATTTTCCAAACAAACTTGTTTTAAGAATGAAAGTAAATTTTATATTTATTTTTCTCAATAATAAGTAAAAATCCCTCAGACATGGTTTAATAAAAAAAAATTAGGTTTCAGTTTTTTCCCCATGATTTAATTTTGAAATTTTCTTGGCAGTAGTGTCCTAATACCTTAGCCATGATTTTAAGATAACAACTGATTACCACAAAAATGTCAGTGCATTCCATTTGATATTAGATGAAGTAAAGTAATCTCTTCAAGATTTGTCTTTGTATAAAATCAGGATGGTAAATTTGAAGTTAATTTCTAAAAGATCCTCAAACTTATGAACTTTGCACCTGAAAGTATTACCAACACTTTTGAAATTTTGTTTTTATCATGCATAACTTGTCTAATAACAAACTCAGACTTCAAATTCTTGGAATATTTTTTAAAGACTTTAATATACTTAATTAGAGTTCTGCACTTTCTGATACTTAGGTATCAGGAAATTAAATTCTGTGCACTTCTGTGAATTAACATAATATGAAAAAAAGAGCAAAGATTATTGAATTAGATTAACTTTGATTCAAGATTGGGATTTTATACTTAAACAGTTGTATGACTTTGGACAAGATGTTTAACAGCTCAAAAATATTATTTCTTGACTTGTAAAGTGAGATTTCAACCCAAAGACTACCTAAATAGAGAGGTATACAAATCTCTCTAATTGAACACCACCTTTAACCTGTGACTTCCTAATTCTTTGAATATATTGAATTCTTGTTACAGCTGATGGGACCAGGTATCCCTCTAATGCACCTGAAGAAATCTCTCATAAACATTCTGCCAAAGGGCGGCTCTAATTCAGATAGATTGTCTAGCCCCATTACATCCTCACCTTTGGAGAGTTTAAATTCTGGACATAGAATGTTAAACCTGGACCTCCATTGCTTTGCAAACTATTGGATTATACTGAGGAGGCTAAATAAGGCTAAGCAATTCAGTGGAGTGGTGAAGATCATGAGTTCTGGAATGAGAATGCCTCATTTGGAAACTGACTCTGCACTTTCTGCCTAGGTAACTCTGGGTAAGTTACTTACTTTTGTCTTTCATTTCTTTATTTAAAAACAAAGTTAATAATAATAATTGCCTATATTTAGTGCACAGAGTGAAGGTTTAGCATACATGGTGTAGGGTAAGGTAAAAAGTATCAAGCTTTTCTGCCCTCCCACCATTAGGATAGATGACGGAACCCTGCGGTCCCGAATGCATGCCTGATGGCAGGCACCTGGAGTAGGGTGTGGGCATATGTAGATGGGATTCACCTGGGCTAATACTGGGCTTTTAGGGCGGTGTCACGGGGACGCCAGCAGAAGCAGAAGAAGAGAAGCAGAAGCAGACCACCAGAGAATACCGGAGAGCCCAGATAGAGTGGACTTGCCCCCCAGTACCCCTGCCTGCCATGTACCTGGTAATCCAAATAAAAGCCTACAAAAGCCACCGAGGGCTCCAGGACTCACTTCTCCTTCACCCTGTCTACTTCGGTCATAGAGATCCTGCTCCGTGGCCTATCCTGCCCCTACACATGGCATGTAGAATATGTTCAATAAATAATTGATGATTTTATTATTGTTAATATTATTTCTTATGAATTCCAGCAGCACAACCCCATTAATTGAGCACAGCTATCCACTGAAGCCTACAGAAGATAAAAATACAGGAAGTTGCCAGAAAATTTAGAAAGTGCTTTCATAAATCCCCAACTCCTTTCCTCTTTACTGTTTTTCTCCTGTACACCCCTGTAGGGGCAGGACGGGACACAGTGCAGGTTTTCTGACCAGCAGACCAGGTAAAGGAAGAGTCAGAGTCCTCAGTGGTTTTTTGCAGGCTTTTATTGGGATTTAGCATAACATGGCAGGCAGGAGGGCTGGGAGGCTGGCAGGCCTCCCTTCCCCCAGCAAGTCTTTACTCTGTCTGGACTCTCTGACGTTCTCTTCCTCTTTTGGCTTCCGTTCGTTCTTGGCTTCTTGGTTTCTCTTTTGACTTCTGTTCATTCTCAGCTTCTTGGCTTCTGCTGGCGTCCCCGTGACGCCGCCCTCAACAAGCACAGTCTCAGCCCAGGTGAATCCCATCTACCTATGCCCACACCCTACTCCAAGTGCTCACCATCAGGCATGCATTCAGGACCTCAAGGATCCATCATCTGTCCTGATGGCGGGAGGGCAGAAAAGCCTGACATTTTCCTTACCCTACAACCCCTTATCATTTAACTAATACAGCACCTCTAGCAAACTTCCCTGAACATGTAGGCCGGATTAAAGTCCTACTCTCACCATTTACTTTCATGACCTAGGTACATTGATGCCTTGGTTTAAGTTAAGCACACTACTTACAATATCTGGAAAATGGAAATTATATATAAGTGCTTATCATTGTGATGGAAAAAATTAAATACATTATAATCATTTATAAGCATACATATAGATTTAGCATAATGCCTCAAATGCTAAATAAATGCTAAATAAATGGCAGAGCTACTTCCTATATATTTCTGTATTTTTTTAAAAGATTTATTTTTATTTGTTTATTTATTTGAACACTGGGTACAGTCAGAAGCGCGGGAAGGTGAGAGAATTCACCAAAGCCAGAGCAGGGAGCAGAGCAGGCAGAAGGACTAAAGTACACTGCTGAGGGGAGCAGCAGGCGGCAGGAGAGGTTGCCATGTGGGAACCTCCTCCGGTGGCCGGGGAGCAGCCGGGGATGGAACCAGTGCTGCAGAGGCTGCGGGCAGCTTAGCAGCCCAGCGCTCAACCGCTGTGCCACCGGGAGGCCCTATTTCTGTATTGTTCATAAGCATAGTTATTGAAATATCCTATTCAGCAGTTTGTGATAGAGTAACTGTACCAATGAGAATATGAAATCTAAGTGGCCAGGGGCAGTCTTAATCATCACAACTCTAGGAAATCTGTATACAAACTTAGCCTTACCTGTGCTATAACACTTTGCTCTAAGGTTGCTGCCCAACGTTTGCTCTAGGTTTGGCAATTTTTTTCTGTTGAGAAATAGATAGTAAATATTTTCAGATGATATGATCTGCATTGAGATTACTTTGCTATCATTTTAAAGTAAAAAGAGTCATAGACACTAGGTAAATGATTGAGTTTGGCTGTGTTATAATACTTAATCTCCTAAAATAGACTGCCATCATGTTCAGCCTGTAGGCCTTGGCTCTGCAGATAATTTACAGATGACTAAAAGATTATATGTATTATTATGTAATTGCCCTCCAAATAGTAATTTTCTTTCTTTTTTTTTTTTAAAGATTATTTATGCATACAAGAGCTGGGGTACAGGCCAGAGTTGTGGGGGGTGAGAGGATTCACGAGAGACAGGGTGAGAGTGGGGAACAGAACAGGCAGATCAACTGAAGTACACTGCTGAGGGGAGCAGCGGGCGAGGCAGGAGAGGCTTGCTGCGCCATGTGGGCAGCTCCCTGGCAGCCTGGCGATCGATCTTGTGCTACAGAGGTTGTGGACAGCTCCACAGGCTTCATCTTAACCCCTTGCTCCACCAAGGAGGCCCTTATTTCTTTCTTAATTTTAGAATATGATTTAAAATTTTATTTTATGGATACATTTCAAGTCTACCTTAGAACTTCTATATCGTCTGACCTACATAATAATAAAACAGTACAAAAACTACCATGTATATCTTAATAAATTTATTTATTTTAAAGCTGGAAAAATCCAGAGCAGAAGTTAATAAGCTTATTTTAAGATGAGCAATTCATTCAAAGAAATCAGTATTCAAAGAAAAGCTTTGGTTGAAAATGAAATAGAGTTGTAGAGCTTTGCCCATCAGCTCTGGGGAGGATAGTTTTGAAAGCATGGTTTGAGGGCAGGGTACATGGTCCACAAAGGCAGAATGGGAGCTACAAACATGTGCCTATGGTGTAGTGTAAAACAACTGACTGAGAGAGGTGGCAGCCAGGACAGGAAGCATGGTTTGACTACGTGTAGTGCTGCTGGTACCAAGGGTTTTTGTACTAGTAGAATTTGGGCCTATCTTGCCAGATGGTCTCTTTTTTTAATATAAGCCAATCATTATGTTGCTTCTCTTCTTTTTTTTATTTTTACTTTTTATATTTATGAAATGCTCCACTTTTAAAATGTAGCAAATAGTTTAAAACAAACAAAAAAGATATATTGTTTAGATTGAGTAACAACTCTAGAGAACCCTTGCTGGTCAGCAACCTCTGCTCAGGATCAAGGTCCTCATTTTATAGATGGGAGATCAGAAATCAGGACTTGGGTGAGGTTGGAATATGTTCTTTGACAATAGTGTCCAAATGCACTTTTCTTTTTTTTTTTTCAAAGATTTATTTATTTTTATACAAGAACTGGGGTACAGGTCAGAGGTGTGGGAGGGTGAGAGGATTCACCAGAGACAGAGCAGGGAGCAGAACAGGCAGACAGACAGAAATACACTGCTGAGGGGAGCAGCGGGTGAGACAGGGGAGATGTGCCAAGCCATGTGGGAATCTCCCTGGCCGGCCCAGAATCGAACCTGCACTGCAGAGGTTACGGACAGCTTCACAGCGCTGTGCTCAACCCGCTGTGCCACCAGGGAGGCCTTCCATATGTACTTTTCACTAACACATTGTTTTTGATTTGGGAGAAATGAGCTGATGCTGTAGCAGTGAAGAGTGAAAGCTTTGTGGTTAGGCAGACTTGATCTAGAAATCCCACCTCTAGACCCTACTGTTTTCCAGCTTTCTTATTTGTAGCATAAGGGGATAAATAATATATACCTCAAAGAAAACTTTTAGCTCCATCCTGGCTTACAGTTACCACCAAATACAGGGAACTATTCTTAAATTTTAGATGGTAATGAAAATTTTGATCTGAGGTAATGAGAAAATACTACTACGACTTCATTGGTCTAACAGCTTCATTGGTTAAGAGTGATTAAGCACATATATGCATTTTTATCTTTTGGGGACTATAGAACAAATGCCTTCAAAAATTATTACATAAATCAGAAAATGTTTAATTTGATTCGTTTAATTTTTATGTTATTACATTTACTTCATTGATTTTCAATCAGGAAGACATAACAGCAATATGAGTACCTATGGAAGTTTCCAAAAACTCATGGTGTGAGACTGTAGCCTTCCACATATGTAACACTGACATTTCCTGTGCAACCATACAGGATATCTGCCAGTGTCAGTGAGACATTATGTATCTCAGTTTCACCATCATGTTGTACCACAATCTGAATAAGAAAGAAACTATATTTCAAAATAAATGAACTATGAATATAATTCACTACAGCAGGAAACAAAAAAATTCATGTTTGGGAAATATGCAGCTTCTTATGAATAACACCATGCTGAGCAATGGTTTTAATGAGAGCCTTCCAAAAAAAAAAAAAAAATGAAGCCTTTGTATGAGAACTCTATCTTCCCCTCTAACTACCACAGAAAATTCAGTCTTTTTCAGATGCATGAATTTCCTGTCTGTTATTACAGTCGCAAGTTATTTCTATTGAGTAGCAATTTCAACTTCAGGTAGCAATGAAAAAAGGCATAAACTTTTACAGCACTGTAATAAAAGGATTTTGTATATGATAGAGGACATTATCTGAATTAAATGAAGGAGGATTTCAAAAAACAAATCAGTATGTTCAAGTATCTTAAAAACAGGTCTGTAGCTCACCATTAGGAGCAGGATATCTAATAAGAAGATTCCTGGACCTCCTTGGCCAAAAAATACTGTTTACGGTTCTCTTTAAACCTCATTTCTTAAATAGTGAACAGCTTGCTTTAATAAATCAGCACAACCTAGTCATAATAATAATCTCAGAAAACAGTAGAATGGAGTATCAAATTGGCTTCACAGTTTGGTTTGTTGTCTCCTAATTGTGATAAAATTCCCAAGAAAATGTAGTAATATTTATTGTAATTTTCATTTAAATATATATTTATATGGGCCATGATTTATTAGATGCTATATCTGAAACTGTAATAAATAATACATGGGTTACCTAAAAAAAGAAAGTTATGTTAGTCAAGTGGCGGGACAGGAAACAAATGACACTATGATATTGTGAGTAGGAGAAGTTAAATGGAGGAATTGTATCTTATGAAATCTCTGCAGGGATTGAAAAAATGGCTGTAGTGTGGGTCCCAACAATTTCATATCACAAAGATCTGATAGGAGCTTCACTGCCATTGTCACAAAGGTGACTAATGTGTGCCTTAAGAAATATTTGCTCCTGGCCCTCCCTGGTGGCAAAAGGGGGTAAGCACCTGCATTATGAAGCAATTTGCAGCCTCTGAAGCACAAGTTCGATCCCCACCCGGCCAGGGAGCAACCCATATGGCGCTGCAGACCTCTCCTCACTCACCTGCTGCTCCCCTCGGCAGTGTATTTCAGTCAGTCTCCTGTTCTGTTCCCCACTCTGTCTCTGGAGACTCCTCTAACCCCCCGCATCTCTGGCCTGTACTCCAGCTCTTGTATGCATAAATAAATCAAATCTTAAAAAAAAAATTTTGCTCCTGGGGCCCCCTTGGTGGTGCAAGGAGTTAAGCACAGCACTGTGAAGCTATCTGCAGCCTCTGCAGCATGAGTTCTATCCCCAGCTGGCCAGGGAGCTACCCACGTGGTGCAGCAGGCCTCTTCCCACTCTGTCTCTGGTGACTCCTCTCACCTCCCGCACCTCTGGCCTATACCTCAGTTCTTGTATGCATAAATAAATAAATCTTAAAAAAAAAAAAAGAAATATTTGCTCCAAACACCCATTGCCTTAGATACAAAGCAGGATTTGGAGGTGAAGGTGAGGAAGTTACAGATTCCCCTGCAGCCATCAACACTGCTGTTAATTGGCAAAATGTTGGGAAATAGAAAATAGGATACATAAAATCTGGCCATAACTCTCAGTAGACACTGAAGACATGGTACCAGAATGAAGCCCTGCTACTGAGACCTGCTTCTTTACATTCTTTTCTTCCTGAAGAAAGGATATAAAAGCTGCAGCAAGCTTTCACACATGTCTTTGAAGTGAGTCTAGTAGTGGGAACTGAATCTGCCTGTAGAAAGCTACCTAGAGTTAGACTTGAAAGCAAATTGCTTTCTTCGGCTGCTGTGGTAAAGGAAAGCAGATGTGGAGTTGATGGGAATGAAAGGTGAGTATCAGCGGACAATATCCAATATAAAAGCAACAAATCAGCTAATACCATGAGTAAAGTATTGTCCAGACCCCGGTACTCTTCCATCACTCACACAATTTATCTCAATTCCCTGTTTCCCTAACTGATCCTCCTTATTTGCAGCAATTTTGTGTGTCCTCTGAAACTTCACATCATAACTGAATCCATAGAGTCTCAAAATCTTGTTGGATCCTCCCATCACCTTATATCTTTTTGACCATCTAGTTTATAAGGAAAGCACTTTCTATTTCAGTTCTAAATTTGAATTTTTTTTAGATTTATTTATTTATTATTTATACAAGCACTGGAGTACAGTCAGAAGCGCGGGAGGGTGAGAGAATTCACCAGAGCCAGAGCGGGGAACAGAACAGGCAGACTGATGATACACTGCTGAGGGGAGCAGCGGGCGTGGCAGGAGAGGTCTGTCGTGCCATGTGGGACCCTCGCAGGTGGCCGGGGATTGAACTGGCACTGCAGAGGCTGTGAATAGCTTCGCAGACCAGCACTCAACCGCTGCGCCTCCAGGGGAGGCCCAGTGTCAGCATTCTTTTGAGTCCTCAATGTCTCTTCTGTCCCATTGCTCTTCTAAAATAGTGATGCCCCAAATTTTATAATAATGAGATCTAGATATACTTTTTCTCTGTACTTATCATTTGCCTTCTGTATACTCAAATTAGTTGCATACTTAATTAAGCACCTGAAGATTATAATCTTTCTGAAATATCCCTGGGTGATTTTTACAGATTTTGAATAACATCTTATACTTTACTAAATTCATCTTTTCATACCTCAACTTTAGTGATTATTACCATCGCTTGTCCTGACACAAAATAATGTAAAATTTCTTCTTGATATGTTCACCTTTTTATCAAAATATACTGTCCTTTGTCTTCTGTAACTTTTTTTTGTGTTTGTTTTAAAGTATACTTTATGTGATGGTAATACAGCTACTTCAGATCTCTTTTAGCATTGCATGGAATGTCTTTTTTCCATAATTTAATTTTTTTTAAAGACTTTATTTTTACATAGAAGAACTGGGCTACAGGCCAGAGAAGGGGTGAGGGAGAGGACTCACCAGAGACAAAGTGGAGAGCAAAACAGGCAGATCTACTGAAATACACTGCTGAGGGGAACAGCGGGAGAGACAGGAGAGGTCTGCTGTGCCATGTGGGTCAGCGCCCTGGCCAGGGATCGAACTCATGCAGCACTGGCTGCTGATAGCTTCATAGTGCTGAGACTTAATCCCTTGTACAACCAAGGAGGCCCCATTCCAAAATTTAGTTTTCATCCTATTTTTCCTTAGAGTTGAAATCTAATGTTGAATCTATTCTGCTAAGTTTGGCTTTTAATTGGAGAATTTAATTCTTCTGCCAAGTATTACAAAAAAGAAATGATTTTCTTCTGAAAATTTTGTATTTGTTTCCTATATGTTATATATAATTACTATTACTATTTACTATCATATAGTATATTACATATAATACATAATTGCTTAGTATAGATTTCTTTATTTTTTCCCTTTATTTTGTTTTTTAGATGTTTTTCCAGTGTATTGTTTTTCTTTTTTTCTGCATAGTTTTTTTAGTTATTTTCATAGTGGGTGTCCTCAAGATAATAATTAATTTCTTTAGGGCCTCCCTGGTGGCACAAGGGGTTAAGACACAACCTATGAAGCTGTTTGCAGGCTCTGCAGCATCAGTTCGATCCCCCCGCTGCCAGGGATCTACCCACATGGCACAGCAGACCTTTCCTGACTCACCCACTTCTCCCCTCAGAGGTGTATTTCAGTCAGTCTGCCTGTTCTGTTCCCCACTCTGTCTCTGGTGAGTCCTTTCACACCCCGCACCTCTGGCTTGTATCCTGGTTCTTGTATGCATAAATAAATAAATCTTTAAAAAATAATCTCTTTAACTTATAAAAATCTATTTTTTATTTTTTAAACAATGTTTGCTAAAAATCTATTTTTAATACAACACTTTAGCTTCAAATGTATCCAAAAATTCTGCTCTAAACAGTCTGATCCTTCTCCTTCTGTATACTTGCTATTGCAATAACATCTCTGTACATTGTGTGTCCATAAATACATAATTATTGTTTTAGGCATTTGTCCCTTGAATCACATGCAAAAAGCTAGATGTTACAAACCAAAAATATAATACCATCTTTTTTATTTACCTTTGTGGCTAACATCTGAGGGTGATTTAATTCTTAATTTTGCTTTGAGTTATAGTCTGATGTCTTTTCATTCTCACCTAAAGAATTGCTAGGCTTGCTAGCAAAAAACTTCCTCAGCTGTTATTTATGTTGGAAAGATTTAATTTCTTCATTTTAAAAAATTATTTTGCTATGAAAGTAAATCTTACATGTTCTCACCATAAAAACAGCAAAAATGGTAATTTCATGAAGTTAAGTGTTAACCTTATTGTGATATACAATAAGCAATAACTTGTTCTTGCTTATTATTGGTACACAATAATTCTACATATTGTAGTAAACATTTTGCAAATGTGTATATAACTCATTATGTTATACACCTCAAACTTACATAATGCTATATGCTAAATGTATTTCAAAACTAAGCAAAACCCAAAAACTTCTCTATTGTTGGTGGCCTGCATCATGTACTGAATGAAAATTTTAGAGCACTATCAATTTCCAACTTCTCCTTTCCAATTTTTTGTTTTCATTGTGATCCACTAGGTGGAAGCAATGTTCACTTCATTCAGTTAACAAGGTCATTTTAATCTGTTACGGATGTGTGTGCTTTGTCAGTGGGAACTAGGGGATAAAGGACAAAATAGAAAAAAGGGAAGCAAAGTTTTCTGGATCTACCTCTCTTGGTTGGCTTGAAATGAGTCCTAGGAAGGTATATTCTTCCTATTAGCAGTTGATGGAGGGTGTGTGGGGTTAAGACAGGAGAAAGGAAATGTCTGATTTGTGAGTAACTACAAATATCTCCTGAATTCATAACCATAAAACCAAATGCCTAATGAACAGCTATCCTTTTGTTCCCAGATCCCATGCCCAATCCCAGGTATCTGCACCTGTTTCAAAATTTCTCTTAGCCATGACTTCCTATCTCTGGAATAATTTGCTCATTTCCCTCAGCTGGAAGCCTGTAGATCATCTGGCCTCCTTCCACTGCACCTCCCACAGCACCTCCTTCCACTGCACCTCCCACACCTTCTGCTGTTTCTTTTATTATTTTTTAAAGATTTATTTATTCATGCATATAAGAACCGGGGTACAGGCCAGATGTGCGGGAGGGTGAGAGGATTCACCAGAGACAGAGAGGGGAACAGAACAGGCAGAAGGACCGAAATACATGGCTGAGGGGAGCAGCGGGTAAGACGGGAGGGGTCTGCAGCACCATGTGTGTATCTCTGCAGCTGGCGGGGATCGAACCCACACTACAGAGGCTGTGGCCAGCTTCACAGTCCTGCACTCAACTGCCTACACCACCAGGGAGGCCCCCTTCTGTTTCTTTAACACCACTTCATTACATTCACTTTCTTCCCCCACCCTTGATACTACATGGGTAGATAGCCATCACATCCCCATTAGTTTATGGACAGTATTTTCTTTCATTTTTTTCTCCCATTCATTCCAATTTAAATCTAAATATACATCCTATTGCCCTTCATATAAAGGTGCATGTTCAAATGATAAACTACAGAAATCTTCAGTGTGGGTCCCTCTCCATTTTTTTTAAAGATTTATTTATTTGTGCATACAAGATCTGGGGTACAGGCCAGAGGTGTGAGGGGTGAGAGGATTCACCAGAGACAGAGTGGGGAGCAGAACAGGAAGACTGACGAAATACACTGCTGAGGGGAGCAGCGGGTGAGTAGCTCCCCGGCTGGGAATAGAACTCATGCTGCAGTGGCTGTGGACAGCTTCATAGGTTGCCTCTTAACCCCCTGCACCACCAGGGAGGCCCTCCTCTCCATTTTTATTTGCTCTTTTTTTTCCCTATGTCTCACTTGATGCACCCCTTTGTCTCACTGAAGAGCCCACAATTCCCTCCTATGATTGGTCTCCCCTTATCTTTTATATGACTGTCAGATACCCAGGCTTAGCTCTCAGCAGAAATATCACTTTCCCCAAAGCTTTCTTGACCTGCCAAGAAGGATTCTCTTAGCTGTACATACTTAGCTTTCTCACATCTCTTATCTCTGCACACTGCATGGAAATTCCCCATTTTCCCACCTGTCTATGCCACGAAACTGCTAAGTCCTTGGAAGTAAGGATTGAATGAATCAACATGTTATCCCTAGAGGATGGTTCAGTAACTGAAACATTGATAACACTAAAAAGTATATACCTGGCTGCTTAATTGAGTCTAGTAAAGGTATGAACTTTGCTGATAAGGAAAGGCAGGTTAGAGATCTGAGTGGACACACTTTTTCAGTAGGTTTATGAAAGAGTTAGAAATAAAGCCCATTATTGGTTTCAAAAGACAGAGCTGCTTCTGCAGCCTCAATTTGGAAACTTATCTTTGATACATGGGAGTGCCAATAATCTGCTTACAAATGTAACTGCGCTGTCCTCTGCTTACTGCTCTGCCCTCTACTTTTTTTTTGTTTTTAAAACCTAAGTTTATGTACAATCATTGCCAATTGGCTCTAATTGCCTACCAATTCAAGAAAATGTTCAATAATAAATCATATTCTCTAGAATCTGACTATCATTGTTTTTCAAGTCATGGTCTAATTGATTCCACTGATACTTGCTTAGCATGCTATGACTTGAGTATGTGGGATTGTATCTCAATAATCTAGCAGAATATAGAGAGGTCTTGTATTTGAATTAAAAAATTGATGCACACACTTCTCTATAATTACACTCAATTGCACAGTGACATCCAAATATATCATGTGTTCTACATATTGCCTAACCTTTTCCACAGTTTCTTTTGCCTCAACTGCCTTCCCACTATTTTTTATTCCTCATGACTCAGCTGAAATAATCCAGTGATAAAGGAGATATAAACTCTAGCCCAAGGAAAGTAAGTCATCTCCAGAATGTCACAATCATTGCTCTCTATGCCCCCTCATTGTTTTACCCATTAATCTTCATTCATACTTGCACAGTAATTGTCAAGCTGTGTTTAATAAACTTTATATGTCTCTCTCCAACATTAAAAATGATTTATTTCTTGCAAATAAGCCACACTGGCAGGCTATGTTTGGAAAAAAATGTTGCTGAACAGGCAGCACTGAAGCTATAAAGCATACATGGCATTTTTATAAGGATTAATCTCAGTTGCAGTATGCTATGTGAAAGTAGACATTGTCAAACAAGACTACAGAGTTTTTGATTTCATTTATATGTCATTATTGTCATGGCAATACTATCTGAGATATCTGCTCTTGCTTATCTCTTTCTTAGAGAGGTAGGTACTTACAGATAATGTGTAGTTAAACCCTCAGACCTGTACAAAAATTGGATACATTTAGTGTATGGAAATTGTTATTTTTAATTTTTTTAATTTTTACTTTTTAAAAGATTTATTTATTTATGCACACAAGAGCTGAGGTACAGGCCAGAGAGGTGGTGGGTGAGAGGATCCACCAGGGACAGAGTGGGGAACAGAACAGGCAGATTGGCTGAAATACACTGCTGAGGGGAGCAGCGGGCGAGCCAGGAGAGGTCTGTTTCGCTATGTGGGTTTCTCCCTGGCCGTCTGGGGATCGAACTCGTGCTGCAGAGGCTGTGGATTGCTTCATAGTGGGTGCTTAACCCCTTGCACCACCAGGGAGGCTCAGGAAATTGTTATTTTTTAAAAGAAAAAAAATTATCAAGTAGCCACATTGGTGATTAATGCTCATAAACCAAACTTTTGTTTGTGATTAAACTGTCCTAAATTTGCAGGGGTTATGGGGATTAAGGAGAAATTGCTGACAATTTTCCTTCTCTTAACTAGAGTGCTATATACTTATATAGCACAGCATACTTCTGGTTTATTTACATTTCTATATGTGTGTTATATATGACATTAAAGGTTCATAAAATTTTAAAAATCTTATCCATAAATAATCTCATTCCTAATTTTTAATGAATGAAAAATAAATCACAAGTTTTGTGAAATATGGAATACATAGAGGGCAAATTCTGAAAAAAAAAAAGCATAACTAAAAATTTTGAAAAGCTCACAGAACTCAGTAAAAATAGAAGGCAGCAACTGAAATTTCAATATGTTATTTGTAACCTAAAATGACAAAGCCAGGGATGTGGTCACATGTCTAAAATCTAATGAGGTCTCAAAATGAGGGGAACATGTAAGGGTTAAATGAGGAAGCATACCATCAATATAATGAAAGTGTGTGAGTGTGTGTGTGTGTGTGTGTGTTTGAGAGAGGGCTTTTGGGAAAATAAGAGAGCACTTGTTTCTGTGGGTACAAAACCTTGGTGTTGTCAAGGTACTGGGGCCCCTACATTGTAGCAAGACTTGTCAGACTAGGGGTTCTGTACTTGCCACCTACTGGAGGCGTGTCTCAGTTGTCATGGATCCTTTCCACTTGCTGCTGCTTTCAGTCAAATGTGGGCACTGGAAACTTCCTTTAAGGCTGATCATGGTCTTTCTAGAACAGTTCTACAGTCATTCTCTTAAAAGCTTTCCCCCGGCTTCCCTCTCCTTTATTCAAACCTGGAGGAGTCTGGTTGGCATGTGTTCATTTGTCTTTGTTTGCGTGGGCCAACAGAGGAAGAGGAGCTCACTGTTTTCATTGTGTTTTTTTTTTTTTTCCCCAAAGATAAGTATTTACTCTCCAAATATTCTTTCTCTTCCATGTTTCAAGATTTTCAAGAAATAAAGCTAGTTTGTATGGAGCAGATTTCTCATATATTCCTGTTTTATTCAGAATCTAAGGGTTTATACAAAGAACCAAATTTTAAAAAAGAAAGAAGGAAAAGTGAAGGAAATGATTAACATCTTAAAATATTGTATTTTTGTAATTATTGACAAGCTAAAATGCCTAAAAATAAGTATGAAAATAATTGTGTAGCACATGAAGAAAATTCTAATGAGTATGTAAAAAGAAGGCCTAATTAAATATATATGTGTGCTTTCCTTTAGATATGAGACAACACTAAAAAAAATCAACTTCCCTAAATTGGTCTATAAAATTATTATTAAACTAATAAAATAACTTAATAGCTTTTGCTGGGTGGTAGGAAAACAACTCAATCAAATGATACCAGACACATCTGTGAGAGATAAAGTGCATCTAAAAATGAGGACGATTGGTCTCTGGTGGTGGAAAAGGGGTGATAACATATGAAGAGTTGTGGACCTGTACCCCTAAGTTATATGCAGTGCTGCAAGTCAAAGTTCCTCAGCAAAAGTAATATATTTTTTTAAGTTCTTAAAGAGAATGAACAAAAATGCTAATACATTTTTCTAGGAATTTTGTTGTTGCTAGGTTCGTTGTGGGCCGGGGCATTGTGTGAGTTTTTTTTTTTTTTTTTTTTTTTAAGATTTATTTGTTTACGCATACAAGAGCTGGGGTACAGGCCAGAGGTGTGGGGGTTGAGAGGATTCACCAGAGGCAGAGTGTGGAGCAGAACAGGCAGACTGACCGAAGTACACTGCTGAGGGGAGCAGCAGGCTAGTCAGCAGCGGTCTGCTGCGCCATGTGGGTTTCTCCCTGGCCAGGGATCGAACTCATGCTGCAGTGACTACAGATAGCTTCATAGGTTGCATCTTAACCCCTTGTGCCACCAGGGAGGCCCCATGTTGTGCTAGTTTTAAACTAATTATCAGTTGTTAAAGTAATTATTAAGTTGCTTTTACAGCTTTCTTCATATACTTGATAATTATAGAAATAGATTTTAATGTTTTAAATATCCCCAGCTGGTATGTCAGACTTCAGTTATGGCTAAAGTTATTGTGGACCAATTTGTTTATTAAGAAATACAATGCATACACAATCTCCCTGGTAGTGCAGGGGTTAAAGTCTCAGCTCTATCAAACTAACACCAGCCACTTTGGGCCTGAGTTTGTCCTAACTTTAGCACATGGCGCAGCAGACCTCTCCTGTCTTGCTGGCTGCTCCCCTCTGTGGTGTATTTCAGTAGATCCCCCGGTTTTGCTCCCTACTCTGTCTATGGTGAGTCCTCTCACCCGTAGCCCACACCTCTGGCCAACACCTCAGTTCTTGTATGCATAAATAAATAAAATAAATCTTTAAAAAAAGAAATGTAATACATGTACAATCTAATTCTAGAAGGTCCAATGAAATGGAAATCATGCATTAATAAGAATTATATTTCAACCATCTATGTTTTGGAATCACTGTCTTGGGAGTTATTATGCATAAAACTTTGATAAAAGAAAATGCATCATCAATTAAAGGGCAAGAGTTATACTGGAATGAAAGCCATCAAAATCAGATCTCCTGCTATGTATGTGGATGTGCTGGAGTCATCTGCTTTAAATCTGAACCAAAAGTGCACATCACCCTGGATTCCTATGCCCTCACCTCATATCCCTGCTTCTTCTTCCCTAGGCCTGAGAATGCAGGGGATACCCTGACCCTCTCTGGCCATTCCCCTTCACTGCGTGTTGAAATTGCAGGTGCAAAAGGACCACATGGCAAAAACTGGAATCACAGAGAAATCCAAATTGAGTTGAGCCTGTGTCCATAATTTAGACAATATCATCAGAGTACAACTGCCACAGGACCAGCTGGAAAGACATTTTCATTGCTGTCAGGAGGCCCTGCTTGCCTCCAAATGGCATTAGAGGCCCTGTGGACATCAGTTTGTGGGTACAAATGCCCACATGGAAATCTGCAAGTGTTTTCCTTCAATCCAGACAGGCTTCTGACAACCAGGGTAGAGCATTAGTAGGAATGATGCAGGGTGATCAGATTTTATAAATGTGCTCTCTCGCTGTGCTCTGGTACAGCCAAGTAGAAAGTGATGTTTGTCCAAAATATTGGGGGAAATGGAAAAAGCTTTTGAAAGCCAGAATAGAACAGCCTCTTAGCTAGGGCTACTCTAGGTTAATTTGGCACCACAGGAAATCTAGGGGATCTAAACAGTGCCATTATACACAGAGTGCTATAATTGTGGTGCAGGCAACAATACAAAACTAGTACACACATGTCTCCAGCTGTGATTCTTCTTTGAATTAAAGTGTCCTTCAGCAGTCTGAAGACTGATCATTCTATGCAGATCACAGACATGTCCCTAACGTGGAAAAAAATCTACCTTATTTTTATATTGTTAGATCAAGTGATTAGGCTCAGAAGAAAGAAGCCACTCAACAAAGGACTTCAATGACCTTGGTTTCAGTGATAAGAATTTGAAAGATGTCAGTCAGTCTCGTATTCACATTGTATAGTGTTCTAGTGGAGCCAGTGTGCTGAAGTTTAGCCCAAGCATTCCTGGGTAGGAGCCATTTTTCTCTAGTTGTGACCCAGTTACCCAGGACCTGACATCTTCAGTGTCACATAGTTCTTTATATAGACCTGCCGTCCTCAACATGTGGCCACATAGCCACTAAGATTGTCCTGAGGATGGTCTCCAGTCGGTCATGTCTTCTGGAGTACGAATGCTTTTCAAGAGGGAGCAGGTCCTCCAGCTGATTCAGTAACTCTTAAGTGGTTAAATGCAATATCACTGTCCTGTTTTTCTCTGCCTGTCCCAGTCCTCAAGGTGTTTTTCCATCTTCTGGGACCCTGAAAAATAGAATCATTAGTAGGACCTTTGTTAGATGCAAGAAAAAAGGAAGAAAAGAAAATAATCCTTAGAGTCTGACCTGCTTATTCTGGTAGCACCATGGTTCAAGGCTCAGGTCTATCTAGAGATAGGAGGATCTTACTCAGACTGGCAAAGTGGAAAGGGGAGGAGGAGTTGAAATGCCTAAACATGTTTTATTTTATTTTAAGATTTATTTATTTATTTATTTATACAAGCACTGGGTACAGTCAGAAGTGCAGGAGGGTGAGATAATTCACCTGAGCCAGAGTGGGGAGCAGAACAGGCAGACTGATGAAGTACACTGCTGAGGGGAGCAGCGGGAGGCAGGAGAGGTCTGCGCGCCATGTGGGACCCTCCTCCGGTGGCCGGGGATCGAACCGGTGCAGCAGAAGCTGCGGGCAGCTTCACAGCCCAGCGCTCAACCACTGTGCCACCAGGGGAGGCCCAATATAATCATTTTATTTTAAAGTGAAATGATCATTTAAAAGTTTATAATCTGTTTCTGAAAGTAAAATACTAAGTGATCTTGGAGAAAAATATTTTTCAGTGAACAAGATACCCATTCTTTCAGAGCAAAAATGAAACATAACATTGTGTGGAGGGGGAGTAGATACTTCCTACATAAATTCTAATTTATGAAAACATGTAATGAATGTTTAATGAAAATTCCAGAGGTTTTTAGTTGAGATCTTAGTATCAACTTACAGTGTTTCATAAAGAAAAAAAAGTATAACAATTCTCCCAGTCTATTTTTTAAATTACCTGTAATCAAGTATTAGTTATAATCAAGATCAAGTTAAAAGGGGTTCTTTATGGATTCTTATTGAGCAGTATCAGACAAAACAACTGTCACTATCATTTTACTTTCTTGTTTGACAGCATGATAGTATCTAACTATAACGAACCATTTTATATTACTGAAAGTCTATCTCACATTTTCTTTCATTTTGATTAAAAGTAGCAGTTTTTAGTTCTTGCAGCAAAGAAACAAATTCCCTCTGTATGAATAAAGAGGATGTTAAAAAATGAAATATGGCAATGCTTAAAACCATTGTTTAAAATTGTATTTTTTAATGAAGTAATGTTAGTTTACAACACTGAATATGTTTTAGAGGTATAAGTTTACATCTTTTTGGATGTGTGTTACCATACCACACCCATCACTACCACCATAGTCCATTGTGACCCCTCCCCCTTCATGTCACGCTCCTCATCTATTCCCCTCTGATAGCCTGAATTCTACAGTTAGCTTTCTAGAGTTTGTTTGTTTTAGTTTTATCTGTTCCTTTGTTTTTCTTCCTTTGTTGTCACATATGACTGAAATCATACAGTATTTATCTCTCTCCTTCTGACTTACTTTGCTTAGCTTGATTCTCTTCAGTTCCATCCATGTTGTTGCAAATGGCGAGAGTTCATCTCTTTCTTCCGTAATATTTCATTGTGTGTGTGTGTATATGATATGTATATATATTTATATATATATATATATATATACCACATTTACTTCTGCAATTCTCAGGCAAAAGCAGTCATAAACAATCTGTAAACAAATTACTATAGCAGTCTTAGAATAAAAATTCTTTTACTATTACAGAACACATCTTTTCTTGGCATACTAGCCATGATTTGCTCGCAGATTCCTTGCAGATTACATTCAAAATTGTTGACAATTACCAAGTGGTTATTTCTTAATTTTTATATGAATTTGTTTATTTGTTATATTGAAATTCAAGGCAAATCTCTTTAGAACTTCTGTATGTTCTAATCTACACAATAATCAACCAGCATAAAAATACATTCTAAATTCAGTAAACAATAACATTTTTTAGAACTGTAGAAATCATCTAGATAAGTGTATTTTTAATTTATCAAAGATTAAAAATAAATTCAAATAAAATCGTGTCTCCAGCTTTCATTGAAGATGGAGTGGGAATCCTGGAGTTTCATTCCAGGGTTCCCAGGACACTGCCAACTGGCAATCACACATCGTTAGTAGGAGACACTTTGCCAAAATAGTAACCATTGATCTGAGGACAGAAGCAATGATATAAAATGAATTCAGTATAGAGTTTTGGTAAAATCTGATGTAATGTTATACTTACCTACTTTTTTCTGCCAAAGGTTTCATAATTTTTTCCTATGTGAAGTTATATCATTTTATGAATCCAGGTTTTCAGAACTTGTTGCTATTTAAAGTAAAATACTAATTTTTTAAAAAGATTGATTTATTTATGCACACAAGAACCGGGGTATAGGCCAGAGGTGCGGGGGTAAGAGGATTCACCAGAGACAGAGTGGGGAACAGAGCAGGCAGATTGACTGAAATACACTGCTGAGGGGAGCAGCGGGCAAGTCAGGAGAGGTCTGCTGCGCCATGTGGGTAGCTCCCTGGCTAGGGATCAAACTCTTGCCCCAGTAGCTGCTGATAGCTTCATATATTGTATCTCAACCCCTTGTGCCACCAGGGAGGCCCTAAAGTAAAATATTATTTTATTGTCAAGTATAACAGCTGCTTTACACATAAAAATCTTATTTGCAAATTGAGATTAGAATAACAACATCCTTTCCTATAAACTATGCTTTTTCTTGCTTCCAAGTTTCATTTCTCTGTTTAAAAATATAAAACTAGAGGGACAAATTTTAACTATTAGTTAGTATTGATTTAGTATTCTGTAACTGAGTTAAGTATATTAACTTCCACAAATTAGTACTGATTATATTGGTTATATTAACTGCTGTATTTAACATTATGTATTTGATTTAATGTTATTTTATATTGATTTTTACTGAACTAGCACCCACCCAGTCTTTGTCAAACTTTTTTAAAGAAACCCTGTCAAAGAAAAAAATACAGAACTTTATATTCAGTAGCCAAGGGATCACTGGTTTTACCCTTATAAATTATCACCTGGTATATCTCTTGCTTTCTGACTCTAAATAAATGTTTTCTTAACTCCTTTTCTTGGTCCATTGTTCACACTTTGTCTATATAGTAGGACTTTGTCATCCGTTCTTTCTCATGCTTAACTATACCTGTACTCATCAACTCATAGGTGTGAATCTCCAGTCCTGAATTTTTGTCTGGGCTTCAGATTCATATACTCAACATCTGCATCCAAATGTTCAGGATTTAATGTGTTTGCATGTGCATATGCACACACACTTTTATGCTGTATTTATTTATATGAATTTTTTTCTGCCTTAAAACACACAATTATTCATTTAGGCTATGTCTGACTTCTTGGCCTCTTCTCTTCTCTTCTCTTCTCTTCTCTTCTCTTCTCTTCTCTTCTCTTCTCTTCTCTTCTCTTCTCTTCTCTTCTCTTCTCTTCTCTTCTCCCTCTACTTTTTTAAGCCTCCTGCTTCACATTAGGCATTATTAAAAGTAAATTCTGCTTTGACCCAGAGCACATTTTCTTTTTTTTTTTTAAGATTTATTTATTTTATGCATACAAGAACTGGGGTATAGGCCAGAGGTGTGGAGGGTGAGAGGATTCACCAGAGACAGAGTGGGGAACAGAACAGGCAGATTGACTGAAAAACACTGCTGAGGGAGGAGCAGGTAAGTCAGGAGAGGTCTGCTGCGCCAGTGGGTAGCTCCCTGGCTGGGGATTGAACTTGAGCTACAGTGGCTGAGGATAGCTTCATAGGTTGTGTCTTAACCACTTGTGCCACCAAGAAGGCTCACACATTTTCTTTTGTCTCAGGGTATTAAAATTATATCTGTTCTACTTTATGTCACCTACTAGAATATAAGCAAGTTGAAAATTAAAGTCTTGCTATTGATCTTTGAATGTCCAGTCCTAAATCAGTGTCTAATAATGATAGTAGTTATTACTTAGACTGAATTGATCTGAACTAAAATGTTATGACTCTCAAGCCAAAATCTAATGTTCACTGTGGTTCAAACTGTAATTCTCTATTCTTAATCCTAGGTGGCAGCAAGTGCCTAAAATTATGGGGTGGGGGTGGGTCAGATGGTTTATGCATAGCTGTAATAGATCCCAGAAGTTAAAGTTGAAGATATTCTAATTTATACATCTGCCTTTGAGTGAATAACTACATAAGCTTTTTTGGCCCATAAATACTAAGGACACAATACTATTTAATACTAAAGTGATTAAATAGGAAGTCCTTTAAAATCCATTTTTCTCTTGGGGCCTCCCTGGTGGCGCAGGCTGTAAAGCACAGTGCTGTGAAGCTGTCCGCAGCCTGTGCAGCGCTGGTTCAGTCCTTGCTGGCCTTGGAGACCTCATGGCAAGCAGACCTCTCCTGTCTGCTGGCTGCTCCCCTCAGCAGTGTATTTCAGTCAGTCTGCCTGTTCTGTTCCCCGCTCTGTCTCTGGTGAATCCTCTCACCCTCCAGTGCATCTGGCCTGTACCCTGGTTCTTGTATGAATAAATAAATCTTTAAAAAAAAAATCCATTTTTCTCTTAATTACTCAGTATGTTGGGGCACCTATGATAATACCTCATTGTCTCAATTCTTCCAGTTTGATCTATATAGAGATTGTCATGCTGACCTCTACAGTTTGATTTGCTGGTCACTGAGCAAAACTGTGTACTTTGTTAAATTTGTCTTCGGTAACATCTTTTGTTCCCTTGACAAAAGAACCTGCTCCTCTGGCTATTCCTGCAGGAATTCCCTGTCAATCTTCCTGAAGCACTCATCAGTTAATTACTAATAAAATATTAGTTACAACTCTTAAAGTATTTGTACCACAATATAGAATAATCTTTTAAAGGTAATAACAAAAATTACCATTGTTTCTACCCTCTCATTTTCTTCTTCCCCTATTGTAACTATTTATTTTAAATAATGACATACCATTATTTTACATCCTTGTTAGTTTTTTCACAATAAAGGGTTGCTTCCCTCAGGTGTGGTCACTAGAGTTTTGCTGCCACCAAAGCACCCATAGTCCTCCACCGTAGTCTTTTGTGCTCTTCTTCCCTCCTCTTTTCTCTCCTCTCCTTCTTCCTCCTCCTCTTTCCCCTTCCCTCATAGGTGCCTCAGATCTATGGTCGGCTTTGAAGGGTCAGTTTTAAAGTTTGCCTTTGTTTTATCCTTTATTTGGCTTCTCTGTATTCCACATATAAGTGAAAAACCACCCAGGATCTATCCTTCTCCTCTGACTCACTTCACTTGGGATAATCCCTTCCAGTTCCATCCATGTTCCTGCAAATGCCATGAGTTTATCTTTTTTTGTTGCTGAGTAGTATTCGAGTGTGGGAATGTGGGATTTTTCATTTTTTTTTTATTTTTATATTCCCCATACAATTGCACCCCCTTAATTTGACCCCAATCCCTCCTTCCCCCCCCCCATAGTGTGTCTCTGGTTCATGGTTGTTTGTTGTTTGTTGATTTTTTCTTTCTTATTGTTATTCTTTTTCCTGGTCCCTTATTTAGGTTTTCTAGATTCCTGCTATGAGTGAGACCATCCAGTATTTTTCTTTTTCTTTCTGGCTTATTTCGCTGAGCATGCTCCCTTCCAGCTCCATCCATGTTACTGCAAATTGCATGAGTTTATCTTTTTTGATTGCTGAGTAATGGAATGTGGAATTTTTTTGATGCAATAAGGAAAGGACTTTGTAGTATCCAATCCATTTCCCAAATCTCATTCTTTTCACTGAAGTCAATGATGTTTTGTGGTCCAGGCTCTTTTGTCTTGATTGAAGATAAAACAGTATTATTGGTGTTTCCTTGCTCATGTGCTTAATTATTTTAAAGCACCCTGATTTAATTTATAGTTTAATTGGAAAGCCAAGATTTTATTTTGTTCTTTATATATAATCTAAATAAATGTCATGTTTAGTACAGTGGTCTCACTTAGTACCTAGGATTAGTTGCTCCCAACATCTATTCTGACTATGAACAGCAGGAAGTTGCTTCTCATCAAGGCATGTGCCACAGAATTGCTCTATCAAAAGTCAGTTGTTGTTTCTAATGTAATGAATAATACAGTTGGCAAAACTATTCATCTCAATTCATGGAATTAGATTTTTGAATAACTAGGACACAAGTAGCCCTATTTCTACTTTTTGACTTATTTCATTACAGACACAGTCTATGAAGATATCTTCATAGACTTATCTTCTTTCCTGAAGAAATTACAGACTTAAAAACCAAAGGCCTCCCTGGTGGTGCAAGGGGTTAAGCACAGCACTATGAAGCCATCCGCAGCCTCTGTAGCACAAGTTCGATCCCTGGCCAGTCACGGAACAACCCATATGGTGCAGCAGACCTCTCCTGGCTTGCCTCCTGCTCCCCTCAGCAGTGTATTTCAGCCTGTTCTGTTTCCCATTCTGTCTCTGGTGAATCCTCTCATCCTCCACACCTCTGGCCTGTACCCCAGTTCTTATATGTATAAATAAATAAATAAAACTAAAAAAAAAACCTTCCCATAATACATAATCTACACAAACTAGAGAGTGAAGCAGTCAGAGAGAAGAACAAATAGTTTGCTAAAGATGGAGACCAATGATAATGATGGAGCTTGACAATAGCAATAAGATGGAGACAAGCATTCTTTTTTTCTAAAGGAAGAGAGGGGGACAATATATTTTATGCTATTGAAATCCAAGTATAGGATGTATTTGATTAAAGAAAACTGTTTTATATATGTAATAGTGTCTACACTAACAGTGTATACTGAATACTTGTATTTGTGAAATTTCGATTTAGATCATTTATTCATTCAGTAAGCATTTACTGAGGTTATGGGATTCCAAGACTCTGTTCCACCTCTTTGTAAAGTTATTTTGTAAATTTCTTCCTCAGCTTCAGCAGTGCAAGTTCAATCCTGGCCAGCCAGGGAGATACCCCCATGGCGCAGCAGACCTCTCCTGTCTGACCCGCTGCTGCCCTCAGCAGTGTATTTCAATCAGTCTGCCTGTTCTTTTTCTTTTTCAAACTTATTATTATTTTTTTTAATTTTTTAAAAGATTTATTTATTTATTTATACAAGCACTGAGTACAGTCAGAAGCGCGGGAGGGTGAGAGAATTCACCAGAGCCAGAGCAGGGAGCAGAACAGGCAGAAGGACCGAAGTACACTGCTGAGGAGAGCAGCGGGCGGCAGGAGAGGTCTGCGCACCATGTGGGACCCTCCTCCGGTGGCCGGGGAGCAGCCGTGGATCGAACCGGTGCAGCAGAGGCTGCGGGCAGCTTCGCAACCCAGCGCTCAACCGCTGCGCCACCAGGGAGACCCAGTCAGTCTGCCTGTTCTATTCCCCGCTCTGTCTCTGGTGAATCCTCTCACCCTCCGCACATCTGGCCCGTACCCAGGTTCTTGTATAAATAAATAAATCTTAAAAAAAAAAATTGTTCCAATTCCTTTCACACTCCAGGTAGTAATGGGACTTTGTAATAACACAATACCAACACTCCAAACAATGTCAACAATGTAGCAATAACAACAAATAATTCTTGCCCAGGACATTTCCCTTTGTAACACAATGGGAAAGACAAAATATTAGCATTATTTTATTTGATTAAATCAACATTAGACTAGTTTTCTGATATGACTTCACATTGCCAATCATTTTACTAAGAAATACCTAATGCAGTAATACTATCTTTCACTAATTTACCTATACAATTTGAATAGTCATAATTTCATTTCATTATTTAATGCCATTGTATTAGTATTGCTTATATTGTAAGATGAAAATGAATTATTTCTGAAGAAAAATTACGGTGAAGTCTGAAAGCATTTAAATTAGATGGAACAGAGTAAGAATAAAATAGGTCTGTTTTTTGTGTGTGCATTTGTACGTGTGCACATGTCAGTTCACACAGGTAAATACTTTTAAAAGAAATCAAGCATTTTGGGCCTCCCCGGTGGTGCAGCGTTTGAGCGCTGGGTTGCGAAGCTGCCCGCAGCCTCTGCAGTGCTGGTTCGATCCCTGGCTGCTCCCCGGCTACCGGAGGAGGGTCCCACATGGCGCGCAGACCTCTCCTGCCGTGCCCGCTGCTCGCCTCAGCAGTGTACTTCATCTGTCTGCCTGTTCTGTTCCCCGCTCTGGCTCTGGTGATTTCTCTCACCCTCCCACGCTTCTGACTGCACCCAGTGCTTATATAAATAAATGAATAAATATTGGGGGGAAAAAACCCAGAAATTAAGCATTTTAATTTGTAGACCTGGTTTTGGTCCTTGTATGACCTACTCTGATTTATTTTATACCATATGGTTCATTTGACCATATTTACACTTATGACTTTCTATTAAACACCTTTGTTTATCATGATACTTGTAGAGCAGCAATCCTTCAGTAATTTAAAAATATTCCAATAAAGCAATAGGCCCCACTCAGAGGTTAATATTGTAACCTCTGCTCATTCTTTAGATAGAAATAATAACTATAATCAGTCTATCCCCTTTCTTTTAAATTTTGCTTTATTTTTAGTTAAAATATATCTTTTGATAACAGCAAAGACAAACATTTTTATTTTAATTATTTTAAATATTATATTTATTTATGCATGCAAGAACTGGGTGTAGTCCAGAGATGCGGGGAATGAGAGGATTCACCAGAGACAGAGTAGGGAGTAGAACAGACAGATCTACTGAAATATGCTGTTGAGGGGAGCAGCGGCCGAAACAGGAGAGGTCTGCTGCACCATGTGGGTTAGCTCCCTGGCCAGATCGAACTCAAGCTGCAGTGGCTGGTGATAGCTTGATGGCACTGAAACTTCACCCCTGCACCACCAGGGAAGCCCAAGAAAAACATTTTTAAATAACAAAATAATATTGAAATTTAAGTTTACCCAGAATAATGATGTATTTTTCCCTTTCATTATTGGTTTATTTTTTTTCTGTAATAATAACAATATTATAGACTTTTAAATAAATGCTTTGGAAAGTCAAGTACAATATTTAAATCTGGAAATATGCCCCATAATCCCAAATAGACCAGATGCATGGGAGGTGAGAGGATTCACCAGAGAAAGAGCGGGGAACAGAACAGGCAGATGTACCAAATACACTGCTGAGGGGAGCAGCGAGCACCACAGGAGAGGTCTGCCACACCATGTAGGTTTCTCCCTGGCCAGCCAGGAATTGAACCCACATTGCAGAGGCTGTGAATAGCTTCACAGCGGCTGCGCTCAACCCGCTGCACCACCGGGGAGGCCCTGAAAATAAATTTTGAGACACTTGAGAGGTAAAAATTTTGAACGTTGTTCCTTATAGTTTCTGAATAACAGCTAAAATTACTAAGAATTTGGTTGTGCCAGGTAATTGCAAATTGCATGTGTATTTATCTCATGTTAAGTGTCATAAGACATTTGAAACATGGGAAGAACACACTATGGCATATGCTGCAACAGATAAACTGAATCTATTATGTTGATTCGTTCATTATATATCAAGTGAAAAAGCAGGTTTTACAACTGTAAATGAAAATGTTTGTGTCTATTTCTAAATGATGGCATTAGCTCAGAATAATGTCTGTAAGTATACTTATTAAATTACTATACTTGATATCTTAAAGAGGTGAAATTGAAATAGAAAATGGCAACTTAAGTTTTCATAGACCTCCAACTGCTGGCATACACCTAAAATGCTTTTGTAATAATAAATAAGTTAATGTCATAATTACATTTTTGGGGAAAAGAATTTGGACAGAGGAAAACAGAGTAGGAAACTTAAGACAAAGCCAGGACATGCAAGACTTCTAAACCAGAGTCAGCGTGCCATAGGAACAGAGGGTTAGACCCTGCTATGGAGCTGAGAGAGGTTATTGTGCACTCTCAGAAGTAATTCTGCAGACAGAATCAGAGAAGGCGCCCACTTACAGAAGAAGAAACTACTCATGTGCCAAGATAAGGGGAGGAAGTCTGAGAGGAGGAAAGCTGGTCAGGTTCGGTTTGTAGGAGAGAAATAGAAATGTAGCGAGGCGAGAGAATGTAAGTGAAGACACAGAATACACCCAGCTGTGAATGGCTTTGAACTTTTGGCAAAGCTTTGAAATATTATTCTGTCCTCTTTTTCTTTCCTCCAATATTTTATCTTTTATCTGTCTAGATTTTTTCAGTACACAGTCTACTCTCGTGTTCATGGCCTCAAGGAGATTTCTGAGCCAGAAAGCTGAAATATATTGAAAACCTTTCAGCTTTTGTTTTAATAGCACGAGTTCATAGGGGAATTTAGTGAACTTTGCTACAGAAAGAAATTCTGTATTTTTGAATAAAAGTGCTACCCTTGAACCTTTATACTTCTTGCAAAAATATTCTGTGTGACTGAGAAGTGGAAAAAGGAAGATGGTGAGCTATGACAGAGAGTACGGGTTAAAGAGCAGGAGGGTCATGTTCTTTATCATTGTCCCAAGGGTGAGGAGGGACTCAAAAAGCAAATACTTTGTGATTGATTATTATCTTGTATTAATGTTTTTCTTTATCTTGGCAAATCACAAGTTATTACAATTAGAGTGACATCTTATTTTACCTGAAATGGCTCTTTTATCCTGATATAGTAATTATAAACTCCCCATTCACTTTCAAATGTCATGGTTTGAGGGATATTAAAATTTACTTTAATTATATTCAGTGTATATCAGATCGGTTCTCTGCCTTGTGTTCTTCCTTTTCTACCTTCCTCATTTTCAAAAATTTGAAGCATCTTTGTAAATAAATAACACAAAAACATAGAGGTAAATATATTGAGACAGAAGATCAGTATTAGTCAAATGAAAACAGCAATATCTCATTACAAAATATCAACAGGAACATTTGGTGAATCAAAGAAAGCTAATCTAAATATATTTTTAAGATTTATTTATTTATGCATACAAGCACTGGGGTACAGGCCAGAGGTGAGTGGATGAGAGGATTCACCAGAGACAGGTTGGGGAGCAGAACAGGCAGATCTACTGAAATACACTGCTGAGGCAAACAGTGGGTGAGACAGGAGAGGTCTGCTGCACCATATGAGTCATCTTCTTGGCTGGGGATGGAACCTCATGCTGCAGTTGTTGTGGATAGCTTCATAGTACTGTGCTTAACCCCTTGTGCTACCAGGGAGGCACAACTTAATCTAAAAAAAAAGGTTTTTAACAGTTAGATTTAATCACTTTTCTCATTGGCTTCCTGCTGTAAACCAGGAATGATGCTAAAGTGTTGGGGGTAAATAAGGTCAAGTTCTAGACTTCATGAAACGTTCTATTAGGGAAAACAGATAGCAAGTAAACAGTCAATAATTTTATTTCATTCAGTAAAGGTAATAAAACTGGAGAGAGCTTTAGGGTATAAAATAAAATTTGTTGGATCCTAGAATAAAATACTACAAATATGTTAAAATAAAATAAAATATGGGAAGGAGAATTGGGACTCAGTATCCTTTAAATTAAAACTCTCTAGGAATTAGAGATTCATTTCAATAATTGAACAGTTTGTAATTTAAAACTACTTGTTAGGACCCCTTGATCATGCAGGGGCTTAAGATGCAACCTATGAGGCTGTCCACAACCATGCAGCACGAGTTCGATCCCCAGCCAGGGGACTTATTTTATGCATACAAGAACTGGGGTACAGGGCAGAGGTATAGGGGGTGAGAAGATTCACCAGAGACAGAGTGGGGAACAGAACAGGCAGACTGACTGAAATACACTTCTGAGGGGAGCAGTGCGCGGGTCAGGAGAGGTCTACTGCGCCATGTGGATTGCTCCCTGGCAGTCTGGGGATCGAACTCTTGCTGCAGAGACTACGGATAGCTTCATAGGTTGCGTCTTAACCCCTTGCACCAACGGGGAGTCCCATAATTAAATAAATCTTTAAAAAAAAACTATAAGACTTTTATAATGGACAGTTAAAAAGTGATTCTGATTCTCCAATTTGATTTTGTAATTTCAATTACTTTTATATATAATATACACTGAGAGAAACTGTATATTATTAAAGTAATTATATTTAGATTAGACAATTGAATGGTTGAAGAAATTACCATCATAACGGCCAAAAACATTTGAATGTAAACCTTCTAAACATTTTTCCTAGTGGCTATTTGTGTACATTTAGCACAAGTAGGTTACTATTTTTGTGCTTTGTATTTGTGCTTTGTATTTTGTGCTTTGTATTTACTACTTTTGTGCTTTGTAACTTACTTTTAATTTTCATAATTTTAAATTATTGTTATTTTAATAGGTAAGACTACATAATCACTTTAATGATTGTGTACTATTTTATCAGTGTTTGGACTGTACAACTATAGTATTTTTTAAAAAGATTTATTTATTTATTTTACACAAGAACTGGGGTTCAGGCCAGATGCGCGGGAGGGTGAGAAGATTCACCAGAGACAGAGCGGGGAACTGTACAGGCAGACTGATGAAATACACTTCTGAGGGGAACAGTGGGCACGACAGGAGAGGTCTGCTGTGCCATGTGGGATTCTCACCTGCTGGCTGGGATCAAACTGGCACTGCAGAGGCTGCGGACAGCTTCATGGCGTGGTGCTCAACCGCCTGTGCCACCAGGGGAGGCCCACAGCTATAGTATTTGATTTAAAATGCTCTATCATTATTTAGGTTAAGAGTTACTATAAGTTTTTGTAATTTAGTAATTATATTTTATGCTTAATGTGAAGAAGTTTTAAAGATTTATTTATTTATGCATACCAGAGCTGGGGTACAGGCCAGAGGTGTGGGGGTGAGAGGATTCACCAGAGACAGAGTGGGAGCAGAACAGGCAGATTGACTGAAATACACTGCTAAGGGGAACAGTGGGCAAGTCAGGGGAGGTCTGCTGTGCCTTGTGGGTAGCTCCCTGCCCTGGCCAGGGATTGAACTTGTGCTACAGCGGCTGCAAACAGCTTTATAGGTTGCATCTCAACCCCTTGCGCCACCAGGGAGGCCCTCACCTGATTATTTTTTAAAAAGGAGGTTATGTTCATCTGGACTGAAGAGAAAAGGTGGAAGCAAGGTTAAGAAATGACAGGTAGACTATAGCAAAAAGCTATTTGGTTGTTTGTGATTGTATGTCCTTAGGTTTCAAATTCATAACCCTGAGCAAATTGCCTTGAGGCAATTATAGGCTTAAATTTTGGCTTGCTAACTTAGACCAGCAGAGCATTAGAGCCGCCTTAATCTAATGGCCTCCTTGTTTAATTAATTTAACAGACTTTAAGGCAAGTTGGAAATTTCCCACTAATTATATTTCTGTTTTAAGTTGAGTTGAACAGGTTCTTGATGTTAAGAGTTACAGCCTATTCTCAGTTGTACTGTGAGAAATAGGAGCATAGTGTCTTTCCCATACCAGTACCAGAGAATGTATTAATACCGGTGATTCCTATAGAAAGATAGCTATAGACATTCAAAAAAGATAAACACATGCAGTTTGCAGCAACGTGGATGGAGCTGGAAGGGATCATGCTCAGCGAAACAAGTCAGAAAGAAAAAGAAAAATATCGGATGGTCTCACTCATAGCAGGAATTTAGAAAACCTAAATAAGGGACCAGGAAAAAGACTAATTAATACAAAGTAAAAATCAAAATCAACAAGCAACTATAAACCAGAGATACACTGCGGGGAGGGGGCAGGCAGAGGAAGGATTAGGGTCCAAATAAGGGGGGGTGCAATTATATGGGGACTATAACCAAAATGAAAATGCATACATTGTGCAAAAATGAAAAATGATGTAAGAATTATATAAAATAAAATATTAAAAAAAGAAAGTAAGCTGTAGATTATCCTACATTATACATAAAGCAATGATCTGGAAAATTTAAAAGACTAGGAGGAGGCTTGAGGGTAATTTCTATTAGTTGGACTAGTAAGACTTAGTGCTACAGTAATTATAGTGTAAATATGTATTATATTTGTAATCATAGAGTGCCCATATACATAAGGACTATAAGTATTAAAATTAATGTACTTGGGCCTCCCCGATGGCGCAGCGGTTGAGCACTGGGCTGCAAAGTTGCCCGCAGCCTCTGCAGCGCCGGTTCGATCCCTGGCCACCGGCGACGGTCCCACATGGCGCGCAAACCTCTCCTGCCGCGCCCGCTGCTCCCCTCAGCAGTGTACTTCGTCCATCTGCCTGTTCTGCTCTCTGCTCTGTCTCTGGTGAATTCTCTCACCCTCCCGCCCCCCGTGCTTCTGACTATACCCAGTGCTTGTATAGATAAATAAATCGTTTTAAAAAATAAAGATTTATATAAAAAATAATAAAATTAATGTACTTTCCCACCATTATTAAAAATTCTCTCTCACACACACACATTCACACACCTTCACACACACACACGAAACTCTATTCAGGGAAGTTATTCAAATTGGTGTTCCCATTTTATAGATGAGGAAACAGAAACTTGGAAAAGTGAAATTACTTGCCAAAAATATACCATGAACAAATGACATCAAACCCCATCTTCATATCATACCTATGCCTCTATATAGTTTCTTACAGTTTTATCAAAATATTCCAAGTATTTCTTAATTTTCCTCATTCACCTGTTTACCAGAGTTTATTGTGCTTGACCTGGGTGCAGGCTCAACTGCCTTCCTGCTCCTACATACATGGAACCCACACCGCATTCCTAGAGGAATATAGAGGCATCTAGCCTGTAAGTCAAAGATTTTTCTTAACATTTTCACACATAAGTCAAAAAGAGAGCCTATATCACGTATTTCTTAATAAATAACAAAGAACTTCTTATTAGTCTTTTTTTGGATCCTATATCTGTCCTCCAGTTCCTTTAAGTTTCCCTCAAAGACTCAACCTGGCACACTCTTCCTTCTTCTAGAGTGTCCAGAGGCAAGTTCCTCTCTCTATAGAGAAATTTCTTTTTATAAATGCTTGAAAGCCAGGCAGGACCATAAGTCTTCTTTGATAAACAGCTGTGTGGCACAAAGAATCCACATGAATTCATGAATATTTCCTCAGTTATGTAAATCTCTTTCCGTATCAAGGTTATTCCAGCATTTCAGTTTATTTACCTAAAAAGTTCAATAATGAATTTTAAATTATGATCATTTGTTTATATTATGAAGACAAATGATGATAATAAATTCACCTATAATAGTGTTTCTATACTTCTATGGTATGTTCAACTTTTTGATGTACATTTCTATGAAGCACTATGGCTATTAACTACTTTCACTGTCACCAGTGAAAATCCAGATAAAACATGTAAATATGGATTAGTAAAAAGATCCATCATCTCACTTATTTACATGGAACAAAACCTGCATTTACCTATGGCACAATGGTGATTTGATGTGTATGCAGACACAGCAGGAACTACAACCCCTCACCCATGTAAATATGTGTCATTCTGTATATACAAACTACTCTATAGCAAAATGAAGATTAGATAAATGGGACTGAGAAGAATAGTACATGATTTTATCTTTATTAGTGTGTTTTTAAACATTTCAAATGTTATTTTAAGAGTTAAAAATTAGTAATCTTTTATTGCGTCACAGATTTAATTTATGATTATGACCTAGTTTCTAATGGGTCAATAGTCAAAATAATGTTCTTGTTGTTAATTAACAACCATAAAATAATTTTTTTTTTTGTGGAACCCTCGCCGGCAGCCAGGGAATGAACCGGCGCTGCAGAGGCAGCCTCACAGCCCGGCGCTCAACTGCTGCGCCACCAGGGGAGGCCCATAAAATAATAAACTTTAAAAATATCTGTATCTCTATAATGGACTATAACCAAAAAATATTTAAGTGGCAAGGCATGTGTATGTTGCCTTTCTATTTATATAAAAAGTATAATGATTGGAATAGGACTTCCAATCATTATACTTTTTATATAAATAAAACTTATCAGGAAAATGAAAATGAGATACTTATAAACAAAGACAGCATTAGACATTAAAGAGGGTCCTGCCTTCTTGATTATTGTGTTTTGTTTTGTTTCATTTTGCTTTGTTTGCTATTCCTAAATATGTAAAAACACCTTCCTCATTTTTCATACATGGGAATGTATTTGACTTCCAAGAAGTTTGACATAGAACCCAAACCTGTGATGTATACATAGCCTAATAAGAAAATAAAGATGTGTGCCAATAGTTACTTTCATTTTCTGTGATTAAATTAGAATAACAAGAAATCATAATACAAAGTAGATAAAATCATCTTGCTAATGAACATACTAGCCTATTGGGTATACCAGGTCCTTTTGTGCTAGTATCATCACCTTTGTTAGATGACTGTTAATCAGTCACTCATTTTCTGAATAAGATTCAGTTTGTGTAATATAGAAAATAGTTATTATGACTACATAAAAAGTCCTGAAGAATCTATCACAGCAAACAGTTGAAACACTAAAAATATCCACAAGAAAGCAATAGAAAATCCTAGGTGTTTAAAACTAACTGCAGTGATTTTAAGATAGGATTCAAGTTTAAATCTGAATGTTAATTTTTTCCTTAATAAAATATACTCTTTAACCAAGAAGAAATATTTTAAAGTTTTATTGGGAAAATAAAGTATGGCCACTTTCCTTTTATCACATTGAGCAATATATGATTCTAATATTGTGAAATTATCTGAATACTGCTATTTGGGAAGACCGATTAAAGTCACTTGAATAGCTAAGAGCATTTCAAAGCTTCTCTGTAATTTATTCATAAATTCATTTCCTGAAGCTAGTAGAGAATATCTAGAGGACTTAATTCAGTAAGTTCCTAATATGAGAAGTTTAGAAGACCGTCCTATAAAGAGTTCCTGACCCTTCTTATTAATAAAATCCACAGAAAAACAAGTCTATCTGCAAACTTAAAAACGATTTTTGACATACAGTTTATTGTGTTTAAAAGATACTTATTTCCCCCAGTTTCTATACTTGTGGATGACTTCACCACACCTCCCAAGATTTTAATTTGTTCTTTGTTTTGAGTGACCCTCAGCATGGTTGTATTAAAAGGAAATTAATCTTTAGAGGGAAATCTATTCCCCAGCTGCCACCACAGAGCATCTTCCCTGGGGCTCTGGGACTATATTCTCTCACCCACTGTACAAAACCCACAAAACTCCAACAAGCACCTTGTACAAGTGCCCTTTTTATTCTTTTTAACTGAAGAGATGTAGAGAAACTGATGCATAAATTTTGGGGGAGGGTTGATTAGATCATTCTTTTCACCTTGTGATGATAAATTATTGCTTTATTGAAAACTTTTTGAAGAAATCTGCAGATAATTCAAGACACTATATTTTAGATGCTAATTTCAAGATTTTTCCTCACCCAAAGGACTAACAACATTGCAAAGAAATGAAATAAATTGTTTAAAATGCCACATTTTTATCCCTATTCTTTAGTAAAGACATTAGCAAACAATGATATAAGCAAGCCAAAAATGGATGAAGTACTGCTTATGCCATCAGTATATAATATTCTGTGTAAATGTAGCCCCCAAAGCACAAGAAGTAGAAATGAAAATAAAAATTAAATATCATTTTCTCTGTCAAATAAGAGAATATCTTCAAAAGTTTATGCAAAATGCTCCCCGCTGTACAGTGAAACAGAAACTCATATTCTGCTAATGGGTTGTAAACTGGTATAATTTCTCTGGAACCAATAAGGCAATATATATCATAAACTTAAAAAATAGTCATATAATTCATTCCATTCCTACATCCCAGTCTAAGGAAATAATCAGAAATAAAATCAAACACACATATGCAAAGATGTTCTTTTTAATATTATGTTGTAAGAAATTTGGAACTATGTATAACAGTTTAAGAAAATTATACACCTGTACTATGAAATTTTATTGACCCATTGGAGATGTTTCAGAAGACTATTTTAAGACATGAGAAAATGTTCACAATACAATAGGAAGAGAAGGTGATTATCAGTGAGTTGCCAATGTGCTACTTGCACACATGGGATTCCTTTTATAGCAAGTGTCTATAGAATGATTATAATAATTTCACCCTTTCCAAAAGGAAAACAATATATTATTGAAAGTCTATGCAGTTGTGATTCTAGATATAGATTAACCACTAATCTATATTTGATCAAAAGTACTTAATAATAATAGGGCTTGCACACTTAGAACTATTAGTAGCCTTCCGTGGAAATTTTAGTTTTCATTTGGTATGTTGTCAGAAAGATTTTTTTTTAAAACTCTACACTTAACCAATGCCAAATTACTGAGATATTTTAATAAGTAATGTGTCAATGCCTGTGATCATTCAGGAATAGAGCAGAGTAGAGGGGAATCTGAGCTGACCTCTAGAAATCAGTAGGACGTGATGCTACCAGTTCACAGAGAAGGAAATCTGGTGCAAGAGAGTAACAGGGACCAGTCATGACTGAGGAGCAGCCCGGTTCTATTCTCTGTAGGAGAAAGAAGTACAGGCATAGGGTGGTCAGGGCCTGAGCACTTGTTAGTAGAGGAACATACTTTAGAAAGATTTTAATTATTTTGCCTTGCAATGTTGCTTTCTTTTGTCAGGTGTAGTCCCCATAGATTTTTCCACCAATTCACCCTTGCACCATTACCATAGTCCCTTGTGCTCTTCCCGCCCTCTTTTTGATACCTTTCCCTCTCCCTCCCCTACAGAATGTCTCTGATTTATAATTGTTTTGTTTTGTACATTTTTGTATATTTTTTGTTGTGGTTTTTTATTTTTTTTAATTTTTTACATCATTGTTCATTTTTAACAATATTTGCTTCCCCCTAATCCCTCAGGTGTAGTCCCCATAGAGTTTCCTTCACCAATGTACCCGTGCACCATCACCTCAGTCCCCTGTGCTCCTCCCTTATTTTGGTTATTTATGCATACAAGAGCTGGCGTACAGGCCAGAGATGCAGGGAGCTAGAGGATTCACCAGAGACAGAGTGGGGAACAGAACAGGCAGACTGACTGAAATACACTGCGAGGGGAGCAGCAGGTGAGTCAGGAGAGGTCTACTGCACCACGTGGGTAGCTCCCTGGCCAGCTGGGGCTCGAACTCGGGCTGCAGAGGCTGCAGATTGCTTCATAGTGCGGTGCTTAACCCCTTGCACCACCAGGGAGGCCCTCTACTATTTTTTTTTTTTTTGACATTAACAGATGTAGTTTCTACATAGTATATATATTTTTTGCCCATTTGTTTTTTGGGTAATGTTGGTCTACAGCACTGTACGTGTTTTAGAAGTACAGGTTCACACTTCTTCAAAAGATTGCTGTAAATCCATATCCACCACAAAAATACCAGTAACCCTCCACGTGGCACTGAATCCTTCCCACTCTTTTCTCCCTCCCCATCTGGTCACCTCAGTTCTATAGTCAATTCCAAGATTTTGTTTTGGTTTGGTTTTTCTGTTCCTTTGCTTAATTTCTCTATATTTCATATATAAGTGAAATCATCCAGCATTTGCCTTTCTCCTTCTGACTTATTTCACTTATCATAATACCCTCCGTTCCATTCATGTTGTTACACAGAGCAAGATTTCATCTTTTTTTTTTAATGGATGAGGGATATTCCATTATATACCCCATATTTTTTTATCACTCATCTGTCCTTAGGCTCACAAGTTGTTTCCATAACTTAGTTGTTGTAAATAGTGCTGCAATGGACATAGGAGTGCATGTATCCCTTTGAATTAGTGTTTTTATATGTTTTGGTAGATGCCTCTGTGTGGAATTGCTGGTAGATCTAAAATATTTATGGATTTATAATATCTATATAATATCATTATAATATTGTGTGAAAGCTCCATACTGTTTTTCATAGAGGCTGAAGTAGTTTTATATTCCTCCCAGCAGTGTACAAGCATTTCTTTTTCTCCACCTCCTTGCCAATACTTTTGCTGCTTGTGTTTTATAATAGATATGGATCATTCTCCATTTCGAGGTGGTATCTCTTTGTGGTTTTGATTTGCATTTGCCTGAATAATAAGTAATGATGAACTTTTTTCACGAGCCTGTTGTCCTTCTGTATGTCTTCTTTGGAGAATAGTCTATTCAGATCTTCTGCCCATTTATTGATTGGGTGGTTCTTTCTTCTTAAGTTGTATGAATTGTTTGTAGATCTTGGATATTAACCCATTGCTGGATGTATGATTTGCACATACTTTTTCCCATTCAAGACTTTCATTTTAATGATGGTATCTTTTGCTGTGTGGAAGTTTTTTTAGCTTGATGTGATCTCATTTATTTATTGTTTTTGTTTCCCTTGCTGTTGTAGTAGACTCCCCAAAGGCATCAGTGAACCCAGTGTTGCAGTGTTTTGCCTATCTTTTTTTTCTATCAACATACTATTTCAAAAGTTTGTTAAGGCATTACTGTTGGCAATTAGAGAAGCAGTTATTACTGCTGCTCTCTTGTAATTTCACAGAAGCCAAGGTATTGCTAAATATTTTTTCCTCTATTATAATGCAAGTCTTTGTTGACTACTTACATTATTAGAAAAGGTTGCTTTTTGATTAATTATTTGTCAACTATTTTATGTTCTTTTACTCTAAGTTGACATTTAAAAATTATCTAACTCTCAAGATATCAGTGGTGAAAAAAAAGTAGTGAATTGTTTTTCTTCTTATTCAGAGATATGAGAAAACAACTTTTTGCTCTGCTGAACTGCGTAAAGGATATAAACAGGTTTAGAAGCTTATTTCCCAAGTTAATGTAGTGCTAATCTTAAATCAAAACTTGTCAGTAGGATGCAGACCTTTGCAAAGAAGCATTGTGACCACAGGGTGAAATTTTAAATACCAATGATCATATTATTAATAAAGGTGATAGAGAAAGAGACATTAACCATAGACTTTGCTTTCATTTTTTTATAAAGGAATCTGTGTAATAGAATAAATGGTTATATTCAGTTACCTTTTTAATATATATTCTAAAACTTCCAGGAGAGAATCCTGGCACTTCATATGTTAGTCACATTGGTTTAACTAGTAAGTATTGGGTGATTTGATACAAAACAGTCATACATAGATTAATTTGCAAGATTACAATGAACTTACATATACTCTTCTTCACTTGGAGAAAGAAATGCTCTGGCATACATATTTAAAGAAAAAACTCTCAAGAATTTCCCCCATTTTTCCCTTATACTAGTGATGGCAAAATGTTAAGAGAATTAGTATATGTATGTATGAAATAATCAACCCACATCTAACCCAAATGAAAATTTTAATTTTAAAAATCCCTCATTCAAAATTAAAAATTGACCCAAGTTACCCTATTTCTTAGAATCTGTTTCATATTTCCAAGGGGAAGAATCAGCAGGCTGTTTCTAAACATGCATATTGGTGAATGTGCACACACATGCACACACACACACAGAATTCTGTGCATGTAATCTTGGAAGATGAAAAAACTTCTACCTCTTTTACTAGTTTTCAGATGCCACAGTCATAAATATACTAGCTTGATACTTCATTCAGAAGAAATATGTCTCCTAGAAGTGTTGACATTTTTTATATATAGTGCCTTTTGAGGAAAAGCTCAATTTACGCATACTGCTGTGAACATAATTTTTTTTTTTTTCCTTCTGAGTTAGCACGTAAGGCCAACATGACACATTCATACATAAAGTAGGGAAGGGTTGTGCTACTTTTTCTCCACTTGTGGATGGATTGCTTCAGATGACCTCTGAAAGGTTCATATATTGCAAGTTCAGTTTATCTGGGGCTTTCTGAAATGTCAATATCACCAAAATTGTACAGAGAAGCTGTTATGTTTTTACAATGTTGCCTCAAGGTGACATCAGCTAGATCTCAGACAAAGAAAAATATTGTTTGATCAAGTTTTTGGAATCTCCCCAAAACAATGGACATACATACACACTCGGATAAACACACAAACACATGTCCCAAAGGATGGAAATTGATTTAGTGTTCTGGACAGTCCAAACTCTCATAGTAAAGCTAAAGAAGATAAATGATGGTGTTGGAGTTTAACCCATCAATGATTGGTTTCCAGCTGCTACAAATATTTCCTTTTGAGAATTCATCTTTGGAGAAAACAGGAAAATAGTGCAAATATTTCATTCTCTAACAAGTTGTTATCTCAATTCATTTTGAGTCTATAATACCTCTAGAAATGCAAAGCTATGGCAGGGTCTTATTTTGGCATAAGGTCACTTTATATATGGCGTGAATGTTGAACAAAATGGATATTGAAAGAAAATTAAAGAAGGGAACTATGTTCAGAATATCAGAATACTATTTTAGTTCTATTGAAACAATTTGTTCTTCAAAATAGACTAAATAACTGCAACTTTGATAATTTTTAAAATTAGTATGTATTCTGAATCATGATTTTGAGTTGCATTATTTTACATTTCAGAATACAAAATGACTACTCTGTAACTGAAAAGTATCCATTTGTGTATATGGAAATCAAACTTTTTCTACTTCTGTCATGGATTGTCTGGCTAAATTTAGGTAATGCATCTGATAGCTCAAGACTAAGTTTTTACCTCTACAAATACCAGAAAATTTTAAGAAGTCAAATGAATCCTTTGTTCAGTATTTTCATAGAAAATGTATCAATTATACCCCATTACTTATTTTCCTGTAAATCATTCTATAAAATCTCAATTTGGGAGAGTGCATTTATGCTGTTCCATCTCTTCTGCTGTAGCATACATTTCCTGATTAAATGCATGTCACTAAGAAAAGAATGACTTCAGAAGGTGTGCTACAGTCCTTGTAAGGATGGAGATTGAAGATAATGAGTATTTGCTTTTATTAGCACACCATTTTAATGCTCCTGTTTGACTCTTAGACTAAGCCCCTTACTTCTTTTTGCCTGTCTCTGTTATGTTTTTTAACATACTCAATTGTACTGAAAGAATTAAAATGCCCCTCCAATTTGCCTTTTTTTCTATTATTTTGGATTCATAACCATCATATTGAGTTAGCTCACAGCAACTAATTTTTATTTTGTGTCTGTATGCAATTTTCAAAAGTATTGCATCCTTAATTTCCCGTTGCTCTAAACTTTCCCAAGGAATAGTCAAAGCTGAATTTTGGTGTGATTAGGAGCTAATGAAGTCCTTAATTACAGTCTCTGAGGAAACTGAACTCTTTTTTTCACTGATTGTTTGAGAGACAAATTATTAGACCTTGCACAGTAAGGTCTTAAAAGTGGAATTACAATAAACAGCATGACATCAGCTGGAGTGGCAGGAGTTGAGAATAGAGTTGACTCATAAGAGGACATTGATCTAACATAAAGACTGGATCATGAAATCCTATTCATTGTCTTAGATGGGAGATATTTCATGCAAAGCTACCTCAAGTCTTCAAGCTTTTGTCAAAAGATGAATCTGAAAATGTTGAACAAATGAAAATTGTTTTAGTCATATCTGGTTTGTTTTTCTATACATGTTTTGCCTATAAGGAAATTTAAACCCAGAAAACTGAAGTGGGATAAACAAATTCTGCCAGTTATTACTCATTCAGTAAATCACTTATACCTTATGACTCCAAATTATTTTCTCTAAAAAACAGAGGTGATTATGATAGAAATTAAGTCCTTTCTGCTACCAATAATGTTTTTATGAGTCTTAGAAGTTCTATAAAATTTCCAATGAACGGAATAGTGTCTCATTTCTTTTTTTAAAAAAGATTTATTTATTTATTCATACAAGCACTGGGTACGGTCAGAAGCGCGGGAGGGTGAGAGAATTCACCAGAGCCAGAGCCGGGAGCAGAGCAGGCAGAAGGACCGAAGTACACTGCTGAGGGGAGCAGTGGGCGGGGCAGGAGAGGGCTGCCGCGCCATGTGGGACCCTCTCCGGTGGCTGGGGATGGAACCGGCATTGCAGAGGCTGCGGGCAGCTTTGCAGCCCAGCCCTCAACCACTGTGCCACCAGGGGAGGCCCTGAATAGTGTCTCATTTACCACAGAAAATTCAATCAAAAACATCTGTTGAATATTTATTATTAGGTCTTATTTGCTCTTTACTGCCTTAATCCCACAGCATCCAGATCAAGTCAGGGTCAATATTTTATGATTTTATCACTTCAGTGGCATGCTCCTAAAAAAATGGATTATATATTTTTTCATTTTCATGTAGATAGGAAATGAAAGGATTGTAGATATTAAATTGTTTTTCTCCAGTTGAGTTTACATGTTTCCTCTGACAATTTTGGTGAATCAGAGTATTCTAATCTGAATATACTATGGCGTTTTGTTCCACAATTTGGGTTCTGGATGGAAGCATATCACCCATATTAAAAGCCTTATTTATATTATCCTAAAATTTTAATCTTTGAACTTCATTATGTTCAACAAATGAGATTAATTCTAGTATTCATTAAGAATTAAATATAGTTAAGTATGTAGAACAATGCCAAGAACATACTTTAAGAATAAAATTAATATTTCTAATATCATAGCAAATTAACTGATATATTATTGTCAAATCTAAAAACTATTAGCAAATTTCTTCTTTTTTTTTAAAGATTTATTTATTTTTATACAAGAGCTGGGGTACAGGCCAGAGGTGAGGGAGGTGAGAGGATTCACCAGAGACAGAGCGGGGAACAGAACAGGCAGACTAACTGAAATACACTGCTGAGGGGAGCAGCAGGAGAGACAGGAGAGGTCTGCTGTGCCATGTGGGTAGTTCCCTGCATGGGGATTGAACTCGTTCTGCAGAGGCTACTGACAGCTTCACAGTGCTATACTTAACCCCCTGCGCCACCAGGAGGCCCCAAATTTCTTTACTTCTTACAATTTAAATTTGATGCCTGCTTTTTCTTTTCAGAGTTGGTCCATGGATGCAATACAACATTATGAATGTTATTTTGGCAGCTGGGATTATGAGCCTGATGCTTGCCGTTTTGGGGTTCTCCTTTACCCACTTCTAGAAACTTGGAGAGGGAACAAAGACACTAAATTTACACATTTATCTTCAAGTTCAAATTCCATACAGACAATTTGTTAAAATACTGAAATCGACCAACATAAAAGAAAAACTACATTGAATATTAAAAGACAAGAAGATATTTTGCATGGTCTTTAAAACACTGTTTCTTCAGTGGTTAGAGTCTAGTCTCAGCAACCATGTAGTGGTCCAAATACTGCCAGTGTGTGAATAAGGCATATTAAAATGCCACATAGATTCTTTTTTTAACCTCTTATTACCTTACAATGACAACAAGAGATATTGCAAGTGAAATTTTATGTCATTTTTTTATAGAAAACTAAAACTCATTTTTTTTTTTTTTTTTTTTTATAAATTTTATTGTTATATTCCCCATACAATTGCAGCCCCCCATTCTGACCCCAATCTCCCCTCCCGCCCCCGCCCGCCTAAAAGTGTCTCTGGTTCATAGTTTTTTGTTGATTTTGATTTTCACTTTCTTATAGTTATTCATTTTCCTGGTCCCTTATTTAAGTTTTCTAGATTCCTGCTATGAGTGAGACCATCCGGTATTTTTCTTTTTCTTTTTGGCTTATTTCGCTGAGCATGATCCCTTCCAGCGCCATCCATGTTGCTGCAAATTGCATGTGTTTATCTTTTTTGAATGCTGAGTAATATTCCATGGTATATATGTACCACATCTTCTTGATCCAGTCATCTATTTTTGGGCATTTGGGTTGTAAAACTCATTTTTTCACAAAAATAAACAAAACTGATAAATTAATTTGAACAACAGCAAAAGAGATTAGGTCCTTAAAGCTGATTCCCTTTGTAAAACTTTAATACCAAAGCCAGGGTTATGGGAAAATTTAAAAGGAAACAGGCTTTCACTTAAAAATGGAAAGAGTTTCTAGACATCTATAAAACACCTAGTTTACACACTGGAAAGAAGTAGACATTCAATGTGCTTATTTTAAAAACCATGTATTTGTGCATTTATAACCAATGCAAATCAAACAGATCTCTGTGCATGGGAAATACTTGTCATAATATCAATTTTTAAAGTATATCCTACTTTTTTTGAGGTAATTTATGAACATTATCTTAGAATAAGGTGATTCTTACCATGTTCTTTAAAGTAAAAGTGAATAAAAAACTCCACTGGTGGTATGCAAGCTTTTAAGTATAATGAGAACATTTAAAAGACTGTATATTGGGCCTCCCTGGCAGTGCAAGGGGTTAAGCACAGCACTGTGAAGCTATCCATAGCCTCTGCAGCACGAGTTCTATCCCCAGCCAGCCAGGGAGCTACCCACATGGCACAGCAGACCTCTCCTGACTCACCTGCTGTTCCCTTCAGCGGTGTATTTCAGTCAATCTGCCTGTTCTGTTTCCCACTCTGTCTCTGGTGAATCCTCTCACCCCCTGCACCTCTGCCCTGCACCCCAGTTCTTATATGTGTACATATATAAATCTTTATATATTGATCAGAAGACTAAACAGAAATTACCTTAGTGAATGATACATAGCTGATGTCTTTTGGTAGATATTGTTATTCTTTTTAAGAAAGAAATCTATGTTTAGTAAAAAGCTTAGTAAAACTTTCACATGTTTCTTAATTTGAAAAATTATCTCTCTCTAGGTGGCCACTGCCTTTTCCAGATCTCTAGTGAGTCTATGAATTATTAACTTCAAGACTGTCCCACTGATCATAAACTTTTCCTAGAACTGAGAAAGAGCTCCTCACAAAAATTTTCTTTTCAAAATGAAATTCAATAAGGGTAAATGCAAAACAGTCCATATGTAACAGGAAAATCACAAATGCAAATACAACCTTGCTAAATTGTGGCTGGGTGTCAATTGTGCCTTTAGTTCATGGAAAATCAAGCTTTCTCTTCAACTAAATGATGTACTTAAAGAGGCAAATGGGAACTGGAATCTGAGATTTGAGAATAAAATAAGTTCTATAAAAATTCAAATCTCATAACAGAATCATATAACCCACAGAGTGCCAACTGGACCTGTATGAATGTGGCAAATGCAAGGTGACTTGACACTAACTCAGCAAAAAAATTTAAGACACTTGGATATTCAGTGGGGGATATCCAGTTTATAAATTATGCATTTATCTAACAAATGAGATTCAAAAAGAACTGCTTTTATAATGGTTTATGTGATTTCATAGTTTCCCAAGGTTTTATGTATTCAGCATATGTGCTTTCCTAGGTAGCTATTATGAGTATGATTTTTTAAAGTAGTGCTTTTTAATAAAATAAAATTTTCAAATTAATACTGATTACAATCAAGTTAATTTTTTTGACTAGTAAGTGTTATATTAGCTCATCTTTTGTTTTTACCATGGAACATTGAGATAAAGGACCATAAATAAGGAATAATGGGGAATAAAGAAGATAGTATGATTGTTGTCCTCAAAAATTCTGTTTATTCTGATGGAGATATTTGAATTATAAAAAGATCCTCATTATTGCACTAGTATAGGATATATTTTGGATGTATTCATATACCCTTTCCATAATGCATTGAATTGTATAAGCAAAAAACAATGAACATCTATTGTAATAATAAAAAAATCTCAGAAATCACTATACATTCGAAGATTTTTAACCTTACATTGTAAAATCGTTAATTTTTCATGCAAATATCATCTGGATGGTTATGTTTGTGCAAAATTGCTATCCATTATTTAAGAATATTTAATTAAAATTCATTTAATGAAATATAGACTATAACAAAATATCAATTAAAATAGAATTTTTAGAAAATGGAAAATTGATATTGATTGAATTTTAACTTACAGCCATATTCCAAAGAGGTCTACAGCATTTGATAACTCAACTGTCAGATCCTTTTATTTTTTTTTTTTTTTATTTTTTTTTTTTAAAATATTAAATTTATTTTTATATTCCCCCATACAATTGCAAAACACCCCATTCTGACCCCAATCCTTCCCTCCCCCCCCACCCCCAAAAAGTGTCTCTGGTTCATAGTTTTTTGTTGATTTTGATTTTCACTTTCTTATATTCATTTTCCTGGTCCCTTATTTAAGTTTTCTAGATTCCTGCTATGAGTGAGACCATCCGGTATTTTTCTTTTTCTTTTTGGCTTATTTTGCTGAGCATGATCCCTTCCAGTGCCATCCATGTTGCTGCAAATTGCATGTGTTTATCTTTTTTGAATGCTGAGTAATATTCCATGGTATATATGTACCACATCTTCTTGATCCAGTCATCTATTTTTGGGCATTTGGGTTGTTTCCAAAGCTTAGCTATTGTAAACAGTGCTGCTATAAACATAGGAGTGCAGGTGCTCTTTGGAATTGATGTTTCTGTGTCCTTTGGGTAAATACCTAGGAGTGGAATGCTGGATCATATGGAAGCTCTATGTTTAGTAGGTCCAGAATCTCCACACAGCTCTCCATAGTGGTTGGACCAGTTTGCACTCCCACCAACAGTGCACAAGAGTTCCTTTTTCTCCACATCCTCGCCAACATTTGTTTGTTGCTGTTTTTTTTAAATATGTGCCATTCTCACTGGTGTGAGATGGTATCTCATGGTAGTTTTGATTTGCATTTCCCTGATGACAAGTGATGTTGAACATTTTTTCATATGTCTGTTGCCATTTGCATTTCCTCTTCAGAGAAGTTTCTTTTAGCTCTTCTGCCATTTTTTGACTGGATTATTTTCTTTGTTGTTGCTGAGTCTCATCAGCTCTTTGCAGATTTTTGTGATCAGTCCTTTATCATTAGTGTTGGTGCAAAAATGTTCTCCCAGTGGTGGGGTTTCTCTTTGTTTTTGTTATTGTCTCTTGCTGTGCAGAAGCTCTTTAATTTGATGTAGTCCCAGCTGTTTATCTTTCTCTTCACTATCACGCTTTGGGTGATGTGTCTGTAAAGATGTCTTTGAATGTGCAAATCCCGTAGTGTTTCGCCTATATTTCCTTCTATGTATTTTATGGTTCAGGTCTTATGTCTAGTTCTTTAATCCATTTTGAGTTGATTTTTGTGTATGGTGTGAGGTAGTGGTCAAGCTTCATTCTTTTGCATGTAGCGACCCAGTTTTTCCCAGCCATTTATTGAACAAACTTTCTTTGCTCCAAGCATAGTCTTTGCTCCTTTGTCAAAGATTAGTTGACCATAAATCTGTGGGTTTATTTCTGGATTTCTATTCGATTCCATTAGTCTGTATGTCTGTTCTTGTTCCAATACCATGCAGTTTTGATGATTATGGCTTTGTAGTATAGTTTGAAGTCTTGAGTGTGATGCCTCCATTTCCTTCTTTTTTTTCAGTAGAGCTTTGCTATTCGGGGTTTTTGGTGATTCCATATGAATTTCATCAATAATGTTCTATTTCTTTGAAAAGAATGCCATTGAGATTTTGATTGGAATAGCATTGAATCTGTATATTGCTTTTGGTAGGATGGCCATTTAATAATGTTTATTCTTCCAATCCATGAGCAGGGGAATGTCTTTTCCATTTCTTTGTGTTTTCTTCTATTTCTTTTAACAGTGTTTTTATAGTTTTCTTTGGTGATAGGTTTCCTTTACCCTCTTTTGTTAGATTTATTCCAAATATTTGATTTTTTTTGT